>NC_069500.1:1104950408-1105107908 GCF_027579735.1 Bombina bombina
ACGTAACGTGATACAGAGGAGATCCGTGAGTAGCGGCGACACTGCAGTGAGCGGATCCATTCATGACAAACAGATTCCCGGTCCTACCTCGTGGTTTCTGTACAATTTTGGGGTCTGGGCGTTGCTTTCCCTTCTTTCTTCGAGACTGATTGGGTCTCTGTGAGCTTGGCCCGGTTTCTCGGGTTTTTGCCTTGTATTTTTATTGGGACTTGCTGTACCCTATTTGGGTTTTTCTGGAGTCCTTGATGGATGTTCATCTGTGTCTTTCCCTTTGTGGGAGATTACAGTAGTCTGATCCCTTTTTCTAGTAAGGGGTGTGTTGTTTGGGACCGACAGCCAGGCGACGATGTCTCCTGGAGGCTTGTTGGCTCAATCGTGTCTAGATCCTGCAGTCCCTAGCAAGGCTTGTGGACTATTAATGGTTCTGTGTCATTGGGGCCTTTTCCTTTTCAAGGTTTTCTCGGCTGCGGACGAAGCGGGTTTTGTTGGGTAGGGGTTTTCAGGCCTGGTGCCCTCAGAATGGGCCGCCTCTTGTACCCCCTGTTTTAGCATTCAGTGTCCTCAATAGCTTGGGTATTGTTTTCCCAAAAGTAATGAATGCAGCTGCAGACTCTTTCCATTTATGAAGAAAAACTTAAATTATGCTTACCTGATAATTTTCTTTTCTTCAGATGGAAAGAGTCCACAGCTCCCCGCCCGTATTTTTCTGTGGGGCGGCCGTAATTTTTGTTCTACTTGCACCTTTTCACCCTGATATTTCTTCTACTGTTCCTTGTTACTCGGCAGAATGACTGGGGGATGACAGAAGTGGAAGGAGTATTTAAGCCTTTGGCTGGGGTGTCTTTGCTTCCTCCTGGTGGCCAGGTTCTGAATTCTCAAAATGAATTAATGCAGCTGTGGACTCTTTCCATCTGAAGAAAAGAAAATTATCAGGTAAGCATAATTTAAGTTTAAACATTGAGATACATACAAATACATGTCTATAGATGTATGTGTTTATGTGTGTACATATGTATTTAGAATATTTAGATTTGATTGTTTATATATGTGCTTACAGACAAATATACACATATAAACACAAATATATATATTTAAACACTGTCCAGGGAGCTCTGCACACACTTTCATAACACTGCAATCGCCGGGGTGCATTCAAAGAGCAAACATGGATCCGAAAATAAGAAGCACATGCCGGGGCTTGAATTCAAAATATTATTTAATTCACAAAGTTCAGTGACGTTTCGGAGATGTTATCTCCGTCCTCAGACCTCATTTTTTATATACAAAAGAGCACTTTAAATAACTTACCCCTTCACCATCACCAGTAAGTCAACCGGAAACTCCACAGCGTCTCCACCGCACCACTGCGCAGGTCCATTGGTTACCATGAGAGACAGAATAGCAAAATACATGTACTGCAGTCAAACAATGTTAAATCACATTAGCAGCCTTAATGTCATACTGGGAAAACTCTAAAGAGAGGGAACACTTATTGCTACAGCTTGTCTTTACATACTAAAGAGATACTGAAGTCCCAAGTATAGTTAAGGCTCAAAAGCAATTTCTAACGATGATAAAGACCAAATAGCTAGCAATTGATGCCTAAAATAAAATCCTAAAGGAAACGATGCCAATCCAAGTTGGCATTGAGACCTCTAGGACATAGGGTATCCAAAGTGTATATCCACTTCGCCTCCTTTTGTAAAAGTAATTTGGCTCTGTCACCTCTCCTATGTAGCCATGGGACATGATCAATGATCACAGATCAAATATTTGCAACCGTATGGCCAGCCATGGCATAGTGTCTAGCAACAGGTTGTTCAGACTCATTTTTCTGTATAGCCAACCTAATTGCTGCTCTATGGTTGGCCATACGGGTGCGTAAATTATCCACAGTCTTACCCACATAATATAGCCCACATAGTCAATGCAGGAGATAAACTTTTTACTCCGTGGTACAGGTAACTGTGTTTGATGGTATATTTTCTATTAGTCAAAGGATGCATAAAGGTTTTAGTGTTACGCAGTCTATTGCAGGTAGTGCACCCTAGACATTTGAAGCAGCCCAACTTCGGTTGATTAAGCCAAGTGGTTTTCTTATAGCTCTCAATAGCATCCACTCTGACCAAAGTATCTTGAATAGATCTTGACCTTTTGAAACCCGATCTTGGAGTTCCCATATTAGTGAATGGGAGTGTAGAGTCCTAACTCACAATATGCCAATCTTTGCGTATTACTGTGGGGAGATCTGTTTTATCTACCGAGTAGGTAGTGAGATATGTCATCCTATTCTCTTCCTCCTGTTGTCGTCTATCCGTCAAGGTATCCTCTTGTTTTAGATTCCAAAACTTAAGTTGGATATCTATTCGGGTCTCATAACCTCGCTGGATTAATCTGTGTTTCATCTCAAGAAGTTGTTGTTTAGCTTGTTTAGAATTACTGTTATTCCAGAATACACGCTTGAATTGCGAAACAGGTAATGCTCGCTTTAGAGCCGGCAGATGGCAGCTAGTAGCTTCTAAAAGGGAGTTCCTAATCGTATCTTTATGGTACAGGGTGGTATGGAGCTTATCCTCTTGATTATAGATTCTCAGGTCTACGAAATCTATGGACTGGTCATTGTATTGCATCTTGAACTGTAAAGTTGGTACCACTTGATTAAGTTGTTGAAACCAAATCTTTAGATCAGATTCTGTGCCATCCTAAATTATGAACAGATCATCTATATATCTCCGGTAGAATTTTATATTCTTATGTTGGAATAGACATATTAAATACTGCTCGAATTCGGCCATGTAAAGATTGGCATATGATGGGCCACGTTGGACCCCATCGCCGTGCCAAGTAGCTGTAAGTAGAACAGGTGTTCAAACCGAAAGTAATTCATTGTTAGACAAAAGTGTAGATGTTCCAGGATCCACTCCATCCTCGGTCCCACATAGGGATATCTGCATAGGTGGTTCCTTACTGCTTCCAGGGCCTGTATGTGAGGAATTATCGTGTAGAGGCTAACTACATCTAATGTCACCAGCCATTCAGTTCCATTTAATGGAGGTAGATGTTTTAAGCCATTAACCAGTGTCATGGAATCCAACAGAAAAGAAGGCATGTTTTGAACCATTGGTTGAAGTATAGAGTCCAAATACAATGCAATAGGCTGTAGTAGTAAACCAATAGCCGAAACTATTTGCTATTCTGTCTCTTTAATTGCTATCCCACATTTCTTTTTATTTAGCACTCGAGTTCCAGTAGCCATGGTAACCGCCAGACCTGTGCGTTGGAGACGCTGTGGAGTTTACGGTTGACTTGATAGTGATGCTGAAGGGGTAAGTTATTTAAAGTGCTCTTTTGTATATAACACATGAGGTCTGAGGACGGAGATAACATCTCCGAAACGTCACTGAACTTTGTGAATTAAATAATATTTTGAATTCAAGCCCCGGCGAGTGCTTCCTATATATATATAT
The DNA here is from genome assembly GCF_027579735.1 of Bombina bombina. Lineage (NCBI taxonomy): Eukaryota > Metazoa > Chordata > Amphibia > Anura > Bombinatoridae > Bombina > Bombina bombina. Next base: position 1,104,953,876 of record NC_069500.1, read on the forward strand.
CTAGAATGAAAGTGCATTGGAGCCCTTTCCAGGCAAGTAGATGGAAATGTGTCAAATCATTTTTATTTAATAAAGGTTTTATCTATGTATTTACTGTAAATATTTGACATTCCAATGTTCTGCACATAGCAGAATATGTTCAATGTATTTAATTTTTAAACAGATATTTCTTTCCAAAGGCAGGGAGAGTCCACAACTTAATTTCTTACTGTTGGGAAATACAACACCTGGCCACCAGGAGGAGGCAGACACCCCAGTGAAAGGCTTAAAATATCCCTCCCACTTCCCCCAGTCATTCTTTGCCTTTCATCACTAGAGGAGGATGACAGAGAAGTGTCAGAAGATTCAGATAGTCCTTTAATTGGTATTTTCCCTTCAAGAGAGGACTGGAATTTTAAGAAATCATATAAACCTCTCAGTGAGCGTATTGATGAACGTTAGAGTCTGGAGATGCAGGGAAAGTTTTTCTGCAAAGCGATCCAGACTGTCTATCTAACAGCTCCTGGGCAACGAGTTACACTGCTTGCCTTTCTACACTCAGGTCCCTGTCAGAACACCGCTGCAAGGCTGTCACACTTGAGAGGCTGTACTTGTTCCACAGCATAGATCCTGGAGTGTAAGTCCGCTTTATTTACGATTTAGCAGTGACTCCTATTATAAGGGTCACAGTGTGACTTCTCATAACCTCAGTAGGATCAGGGGTTAATATCATTTAATTTGGAGATTATTTTGGAACAGTTTGGGGAATATATGTACTGCTTTGTTCTCTAAGGAACACTTGTGAAGGTTTGGTCTCAAATAGACTTTTGTCAATGGAACAGGTTTCACTTTTATTTTTGTGAGTTACGCAGCTTCTAATATCTTCGCACACTTTTCTTATAGCAGGGGAGGTCCCTTCTTGTGCACCATGTGATTGGGTGCGGCTACATTTGTTTTCCTTACAATCCTGCTGCAGAAACTCTGGCAATCCTACGGAGAGCATTTTCTATAGTTTGTCTGGGTCTAGGAGGTGGTAAGTGCCCCAGCCATTGGGGTTATAAAGGTGTCTCTTTTATTATTAAACCGTTGTTTTGAAACTGTTTTCTTACTGTGGGATTGCATCTTCAGGACTCCGAGATTAATACGGTAGAAGGTTCTGCACCTTCTATATTAAATAATAATATCTTTTTATATTGTAAAGAGGGTGTGGTTTGTCCACCTGCTCAATTTTGTTCCAATTGCCGGGGTACCGTTCTAAAGTCTAAGAAGGGAGCTAAATCTGCTAACCCCCTTAGCATAATTAGTCCCTCTGAGCCGTCAACCTCTCAGGACTCTGTGGTCCGGGAGATGCCTACACTATCCCCTCAAACCGCTTCACATGCAGTTCCCTGCGGCACACCTAATACTCCGGCTGGAGGGGGCTTTTTCCCTGTAGACTTTACCACGCAGTTGCAATCTGCTGTGTCTGCGGCCCTGAGTTTCTTACCTATCTCTGGGAAACAAAAGAGAAAGGTTAAACATAGTTCTACTGAATTAGATAGCTAATTTCCAATCGGATTTAGCCAGTATGTCTCAACTGTCCGAGGATGAGTTAACCTCTGTAGCATCAGAGGGTGAACTCTCGGAGTCTTAGACTTCATTTACTAAACCCTCTCCTTACGAGGAGCTTTCCTTCAGATTTAAGATTGAACATCTGCGTTTTTTACTGAAGGAGGTTCTGTCTACTTTAGAGGTTCCAGAAGCAAAACTGCCTGAGGAACCTAAGTTAGACAGGGTTTACAAGGACAAAAAGGCCCCACTGACTTTTCCTGTCCCAGTTCGCATGGCGAACATTATCAGTAGTGAATGGGAAAGAATTGGAACTCCTTTTTCCCCTTCTTCAACTTTTAAGAAGTTATTCCCGGTCCCTGACTCTCAGCTGGAACTGTGGTGTTCCATCCCTAAGGTGGATGGTGCCATTTTGACACTAGCTAAGCGTACCACTATCCCTCTGGAAGATAACTCTTCCTTTAGGGAACATATGAACAAGAAGTTGGAAAGTTACCTGAGAAGAATGTTCCAACACACAGGGTTTTTATTCCATTCGGCAGCAGTGGTAGCTGCTCTGGCTGTGGCAGCCACCTACTGGTGTGACTCTCTGTCAGAACTTATTGAGATGGAATCTCCCCTCGAGGATAGTCAGGAGAGGATTAAGGCCTTAAGAATAGCTAACTCATTTATCTGTGATGCAAATATGCAGATTGCCACCCCGAGGTGTTTGCAGAGATTTGCAGCAGATGGGGGATGCTGGAGATAGATTTCATTGCCTCTCGTCTCAATGCCAAACTACCCAGGTACGGGTTGAGATCGAGGAATACTCAAGCAGAGTTATTGGACGCTCTAGCAGTTTCATGGAGGTTCAGACTAATATATCTCTTTCCTCCATTGCCTCTTCTCCCTCGCGGGGTGTCCCGCATCAAACAGGGGCAGGAATCGGTGATTCTAATTGCTGGCCGCGAAGGACCTGCTTCGCAGATCTGGTGAAAATGTCTTCATCTCCTCCGTAGAGGTTACCTTGTCGCAGGGACCTGCTGATACAGGGTCCCTTCCTACATCAAAATCTAGATTATCTGAGGCTGAGTGCGTGGAGAGTGAACACTTAGCCAAGAGAGGTTTCTCTGATAGTGTCATAGACACTTCGATTCAAGCTTGTAAACCGGTTACTCTGCGCATCTACCATAAGGTGTGGCAGACTTACCTGCACTGGTGTGAGGAACGTGGTTTTTCTTGGCACAAGGTTAAGGTTGCCAGAATGTTATTTTTTCTCCAAGATGGATTGGAGAAGGGTCTATCTGCCAGCTCTCTGAAGGGTCAGATATCGTCTCTGTCGGTGTTGCTGCACAAGAGATTAGCTGAGCTTCCGGATGTGCAGTCCTTTGTTAAGGCTCTTACTAAGATCAGCCCTGTGGCTCCGCCTTGGAGTCTCAATCTTGTTTTTCATGTTTTGCAGCACGCTCCGTTTGAGCCCATGTATGTTGTTGACATTAAACTGTTATCTTGGAACATTTTGTTTTTATTAGCCATTGCCTCTGCTCGCAGAGTCTCTGAGATTTTTAAGCCTTTGGCTGGGGTGTCTTTGCCTCCTCCTGGTAGCCAGGTGTTATATTTCCCAACAATAAGGAATTTATCTGGTAAGCATACATTTTGTTTTCTATATATACTGTATCTGTATGTCTCTATTCACTCTCTTTCTCTCTTCTCTCTTTCTCTCTCTCATCGGGTTAGCCTATGTGTACATATGTATTTTTGTTTATATGTATATATCTGTAAACACGTGAGCGAAAACATTTTACTTTCAACTTGTAATGCGCATTCTACCCGACACGCAAAAAACATACTTCTAGCAGAGTTAGCGCTCAAGCAGGAGCATTAAAGAGCCAGTATATACCAATTTTCATTTAAAGGGACAGCCAACACCAGAATTTTTGTTGTTTAAAAAGATAGATAATCCCTTCATTACCCATTCCCCAGTTTTGCAAAACCAACACAGTTATAATAATACACTTTCTTTCATGTAATTAGCAAGAGTCCATGAGCTAGTGACGTATGGGATATACATTCCTACCAGGAGGGGCAAAGTTTCCCAAACCTCAAAATGCCTATAAATACACCCCTCACCACACCCACAAATCAGTTTTTACAAACTTTGCCTCCCGTCGAGGTGGTGAAGTAAGTTTGTGCTAGATTCTACGTTGATATGCGCTCCGCAGCAGGTTGGAGCCCGGTTTTCCTCTCAGCGTGCAGTGAATGTCAGAGGGATGTGAAGAGAGTATAGCCTATTTGAATTCAATGATCTCCTTCTACGGGGTCTATTTCATAGGTTCTCTGTTATCGGTCGTAGAGATTCATCTCTTACCTCCCTTTTCAGATCGACGATATACTCTTATATATACCATTACCTCTACTGATTCTCGTTTCAGTACTGGTTTGGCTTTCTACTACATGTAGATGAGTGTCCTGGGGTAAGTAAGTCTTATTTTTGTGACACTCTAAGCTATGGTTGGGCACTTTTATATAAAGTTCTAAATATTTGTGTTTAAACATTTATTTGCCTTGATTCAGGATGTTCAATATTCCTTATTTCAGACAGTCAGTTTCATTATTTGGGATAATGCATTTGAATAATCAATTTTTTTCTTACCTTAAAATTTGTCTTTTTTCCCTGTGGGCTGTTAGGCTCGCGGGGGCTGAAAATGCTTCATTTTATTGCGTCATTCTTGGCACAGACTTTTTTGGCGCAAAAAATTTTCTTTGTTATTTCCGGCGTCATACTTGTCACCGGAAGTTGCGTCATTTTTGACGTTTTTTGCGCCAAAAGTGTCGGCGTTACCGGATGTGGCGTCATTTTTGGCGCTAAAAGCATTTAGGCGCCAAATAATGTGGGCGTCTTTTTTGGCGATAAAAAATATGGGCGTCATTATTGTCTCCACATTATTTAAGTCTCATTGTTTATTTGCTTCTGGTTGCTAGAAGCTTGTTCACTGGCATTTTTTCCCATTCCTGAAACTGTCATTTAAGGAATTTGTTCAATTTTGCTTTATATGTTGTTTTTTCTATTACATATTGCAAGATGTCTCAGATTGACCCTGAATCAGAAGATACTTCTGGAAAATCGCTGCCTGATGCTGGATCTACCAAAGTTAAGTGTATTTGCTGTAAACTTGTGGTATCTGTTCCTCCAGCTGTTGTTTGTAATGAATGTCATGACAAACTTGTTAATGCAGATAATATTTCCTTTAGTAATATTACATTACCTGTTGCTGTTCCATCAACATCTAATACTCAGAGTGTTCCTGTTAACATAAGAGATTTTGTTTCTAAATCCATTAAGAAGGCTATGTCTGTTATTCCTCCTTCTAGTAAACGTAAAAGGTCTTTTAAAACTTCTCATTTTTCAGATGAATTTTTAAATGAACATCATCATTCTGATTCTGATAATGATTCCTCTGGTTCAGAGGATTCTGTTTCAGAAGCTGATGCTGATAAATCTTCATATTTATTCAAAATGGAATTTATTCGTTCTTTACTTAAAGAAGTCTTAATTGCATTAGAAATAGAGGAATCTGGTCCTCTTGATACTAAATCTAAACGTTTAAATAAGGTTTTTAAATCTCCTGTAGTTATTCCAGAAGTTTTTCCTGTCCCTGATGCTATTTCTGAGGTAATTTCAAGGGAATGGAATAATTTGGGTAATTCATTTACTCCTTCTAAACGTTTTAAGCAATTATATCCTGTGCCATCTGACAGATTAGAGTTTTGGGACAAAATCCCTAAGGTTGATGGGGCTATCTCTACTCTTGCTAAACGTACTACTATTCCTACGGCAGATAGTACTTCCTTTAAGGATCCTTTAGATAGGAAAATTGAATCCTTTCTAAGAAAAGCTTACTTATGTTCAGGTAATCTTCTTAGACCTGCTATATCTTTAGCGGATGTTGCTGCAGCTTCAACTTTTTGGTTGGAAGCTTTAGCGCAACAAGTAACAGATCATAATTCTCATAGCATTGTTAATCTTCTTCAACATGCTAATAATTTTATTTGTGATGTCAGGTATATGTCTCTAGCTATTTTAGCTAGAAGAGCTTTATGGCTTAAAACTTGGAATGCTGATATGTCTTCTAAGTCAACTTTGCTTTCCCTTTCTTTCCAGGGTAATAAATTATTTGGTTCACAGTTGGATTCTATTATTTCAACTGTTACTAGGGGGAAAGGAACTTTTTTACCACAGGATAAAAAATCTAAAGGTGAATTTAGGTCTACTAATCGTTTTCGTTCCTTTCGTCACAATAAGGAACAAAAGCCTGATCCTTCCCCTACAGGAGCGGTGTCAGTTTGGAAACCATCTCCAGTCTGGAATAAATCCAAGCCTTTTAGAAAGTCAAAGCCAGCTCCCAAGTCAACATGAAGGTGCGGCCCTCATTCCAGCCCAGCTGGTAGGGGGCAGATTATGATTTTTCAAAGAAATTTGGATAATTTCGATTCACAATCTTTGGATTCAGAACATTGTTTCACAAGGGTACAGAATAGGCTTCAAGACAAGGCCTCCTGCAAGAAGATTTTTTCTTTCCCGTGTCCCAGTAAATCCAGTGAAGGCTCAAGCATTTCTGAAATGTGTTTCAGATCTAGAGTTGGCTGGAGTAATTATGCCAGTTCCAGTTCTGGAACAGGGGCTGGGGTTTTACTCAAATCTCTTCATTGTACCAAAGAAGGAGAATTCCTTCAGACCAGTTCTGGATTTAAAAATATTAAATCATTATGTAAGGAAACCAACATTCAAAATGGTAACTATAAGGACTATTCTGCCTTTTGTTCAGCAAGGGCATTTTATGTCCACAATAGATTTACAGGGTGCATATCTGCATATTCCTATTCATCCAGATCACTATCAGTTTCTGAGATTCTCTTTCCTAGACAAGCATTACCAGTTTGTGGCTCTGCCGTTTGGCCTAGCAACAGCTCCAAGGATTTTTACAAAGGTTCTCGGTGCCCTTCTGTCTGTAATCAGAGAACAGGGTATTGTGGTATTTCCTTATTTGGACGATATCTTGGTACTTGCTCAGTCTTCACATTTAGCAGAATCTCATACGAATCGACTTGTATTGTTTCTTCGAGAAAATGGTTGGAGGATCAATTTACCAAAAAGTTCATTGATTCCTCAGACAAGGGTAACCTTTTTAGGTTTCCAGATAGATTCAGTGTCCATGACTCTGTCTCTGACAGACAAGAGACATCTAAAATTGGTTTCAGCTTGTCAAAACCTTCAGTCTCAATCATTCCCTTCGGTAGCCTTATGCATGGAAATTCTAGGTCTTATGACTGCTGCATCGGACGCGATCCCCTTTGCTCGTTTTCACATGCGACCTCTTCAGCTCTGTATGCTGAACCAGTGGTGCAGGGATTACACAAAGATATCTCAATTAATATCTTTAAAACCGATTGTACGACACTCTCTGACATGGTGGACAGACCACCATTGTTTAGTTCAGGGGGCTTCTTTTGTTCTTCCGACCTGGACTGTGATTTCAATAGATGCAAGTCTGACAGGTTGGGGAGCTGTTTGGGGGTCTCTGACAGCACAAGGGGTTTGGGAATCTCAGGAGGTGAGATTACCAATCAACATTTTGGAACTCCGTGCAATTTTCAGAGCTCTTCAGTCATGGCCTCTTCTAAAGAGAGAGTCGTTCATTTGTTTTCAGACGGACAATGTCACAACCGTGGCATATGTCAATCATCAAGGAGGGACTCACAGTCCTCTGGCTATGAAAAAAGTATCTTGAATACTGGTGTGGGCGGAATCCAGCTCCTGTCTAATTTCTGCGGTTCATATCCCAGGTATAGACAATTGGGAAGCGGATTATCTCAGTCGCCAAACGTTACATCCGGGCGAATGGTCTCTTCACCCAGAGGTATTTCTTCAGATTGTTCAAATGTGATGACTTCCAGAAATAGATCTGATGGCTTCTCATCTAAACAAGAAGCTTCCCAGGTATCTGTCCAGATCCAGGGATCCTCAGGCGGAGGCAGTGGATGCATTGTCACTTCCTTGGAAGTATCATCCTGCCTATATCTTTCCGCTTCTAGTTCTTCTTCCAAGAGTGATTTCCAAGATTCTAAAGGAGTGCTTGTTTGTTCTGCTGGTGGCTCCAGCATGGCCTCACAGGTTTTGGTATGCGGATCTTGTCCGGATGGCCACTTGCCAACCGTGGACTCTTCCGTTAAGACCAGACCTTCTATCGCAAGGTCCTTTTTTCCATCAGGATCTCAAATCCTTAAATTTGAAGGTATGGAGATTGAACGCTTGATTCTCAGTCATAGAGGTTTCTCTGACTCTGTGATTAATACTATGTTACAGGCTCGTAAATCTGTATCTAGGAAGATATATTATCGAGTCTGCAAGATTTACATTTCTTGGTGTTTTTCTCATAATTTTTCTTGGCATTCTTTTAGAATTCCTAGAATTTTACAGTTTCTTCAGGATGGTTTGGATAAAGGTTTGTCTGCAAGTTCCTTGAAAGGACAAATCTCTGCTCTTTCTGTTCTTTTTCACAGAAAGATTGCTAGTCTTCCTGATATTCATTGTTTTGTACAAGCTTTGGTTCGTATAAAACCTGTTATTAAGTCAATTTCTCCTCCTTGGAGTTTGAATTTGGTTCTGGGGGCTCTTCAAGCTCCTCCGTTTGAACCTATGCATTCGCTGGACATTAAATTACTTTCTTGGAAAGTTTTGTTTCTTTTGGCCATCTCTTCTGCTAGAAGAGTTTCTGAATTATCTGCTCTTTCTTGCGAGTCTCCTTTTCTGATTTTTCATCAGGATAAGGCGGTGTTGCGAACTTCTTTTAAATTTTTACCTAAGGTTGGGAATTCTAACAACATTAGTAGAGAAATTGTGGTTCCTTCATTGTGTCCTAATCCTAAGAATTCTAAGAAAAGATCGTTGCATTCTTTGGATGTAGTTAGAGCTTTGAAATATTATGTTGAAGCTACTAAAAATTTCCGAAAGACTTCTAGTCTATTTGTTATCTTTTCCGGTTCTAGGAAAGGTCAGAAGGCCTCTGCCATTTCTTTGGCATCTTGGTTAAAGTCTTTGATTCATCATGCTTATGTCGAGTCGGGTAAAACTCCGCCTCAAAGGATTACAGCTCATTCTACTAGGTCAGTTTCTACTTCCTGGGTGTTTAGGAATGAAGCTTCGGTTGATCAGATTTGCAAAGCAGCAACTTGGTCTTCTTTGCATACTTTTACTAAATTCTACCATTTTGATGTGTTTTCTTCTTCTGAAGCAGTTTTTGGTAGAAAAGTACTTCAGGCAGCTGTTTCAGTTTGATTCTTCTGCTTATAATTTCAGTTTTTTTCATTATAAGATTTAAACTTTGTTTTGGGTGTGGATTATTTTCAGCGGAATTGGCTGTCTTTATTTTATCCCTCCCTCTCTAGTGACTCTTGCGTGGAAGATCCACATCTTGGGTATTCATTATCCCATTCGTCACTAGCTCATGGACTCTTGCTAATTACATGAAAGAAAACATAATTTATGTAAGAACTTACCTGATAAATTCATTTCTTTCATATTAGCAAGAGTCCATGAGGCCCACCCCTTTTTTGTGGTGGTTATGATTTTTTTATATAAAGCACAATTATTCCAATTCCTTATTTTTTATGCTTTCGCACTTTTTTCTTATCACCCCACTTCTTGGCTATGCGTTAAACTGATTTGTGGGTGTGGTGAGGGGTGTATTTATAGGCATTTTGAGGTTTGGGAAACTTTGCCCCTCCTGGTAGGAATGTATATCCCATACGTCACTAGCTCATGGACTCTTGCTAATATGAAAGAAATGAATTTATCAGGTAAGTTCTTACATAAATTATGTTTTTTACCTCTGTGATTACCTTGTATCTAAGCCTCTGCACACTGTCCCCTTATTTCAGTTCTTTTGACAGACTTGCATTTAGCCAATCAGTGCTGACTCCTAGGTAACTCCACGTGTGTGAGCACAATGTTATCTATGTGACACACATGAACTAACTCACTCTAGTGGTGGAAAACTGTCAAAATGCATTCAGATAAGAGGCAGCCTTCAAGGTCTAAAAAATTAGCATATGAGCCTACCTTGGTTTAGCTTTCAACTAAGAATACCAAAAGAACAAAGCAAAGTTGGTGATAAAAGTAAACTGGAAAGTTGTTTAAAATTACATGCCCTATTTGAATCATGAAAGTTTATTTTGGACTTGACTGTCCCTTTAACTGCATGTAATAGACACTACTAAGAAGAATAATATGCACAGATACTGATCTAAAACTCCAGGATAAAACCTTTTAAAAACGTACTTAGAAGATCCCAATTTAGCACTGTTGATGAGATTAACCTGGGACACCCACTGAAAGCAGATCCTCCCCCTCTTCCCTGCATATGAAAAGACCCATTATACAAACAAAAGCAGTCTCAAGTCTGCATACATCAGTATGCTTCTAAAACTTCGGGCTTGGTTAGGAGTCTGAAAATCAGCACAATGTTAGTTAAAAATAAGCAAAACTTTTAATTTTTACAAAAAACACACCCAGATGGGCTATATAAATGGATCATCTACAAAACATTTATGCAAATAAAAATCTAGTGTACAATGTCCCTTTAAATATCGCTCACTTGTAATCTGGCCCTAAATGTGCAAATTAAAACCAGATATAGTTAAAAAACAGTTTTACAGTTTATTAGCACTTCCATGGTGTCTGATTTTTAAGTTAATTTACCTACTGCTTTTTCTCTTCTGTGCTGAACTTTAGCTTGAGAGAAATATATAAAGCTAGCCCAGATAATATGCTGCAACCTCTACAACAATCATAGCTTGTTCATAAATAAACAATAATAATAATATAGATAAAATGCATTTAGAGCGCCTTGTGAATATATAGCCTTGCATTGTGCTGAAAAGTAATATTATTTTCTTATCATCCACTTCACATTTTTATTTAAATATGCTTTATTGTGCAATTAAATTGGTTTTCATGTGTATACCTATTGGTTTTTCTTTACATCAGATTATGCAAATGTAGTTGTATTTATGCCTAAAAAAAATACCCTTGAATATTGAATTTATTATTTTTGCATGACAGATAGATCTGCAAGTGAGGCATCCAAAGCAGAAATTGATAGGCCATAAAATCTCAGTGGGATGTCATTAATACAACCACTGCTACTAAAACAAAAAAATCAACTGATGTAGTATTTAGGTGCAGCTTTTGTTCCAGTGTGCAGTTATTCCATTAATATGATATTAAATTTAAAATTGAAATGCTCTGTAGTCAATTGCAAATCTTACTAGAATCTTTTTTGCAATTTACATTTGTTTGCAAAAATGTTTCTGAAAAAGTTATATCATCTTGTGATAATGACACTTATATCTAATAGTTATTCATGCTCAGAGTGCCATCATTGCCACCACCAATCCAAGCAGGATTATCTTGTTTTTAAAATAACACTGGACGTGTGTTGAGGATTTAACAGAAAGGAATAAGTAATATTGTTTTAATCATGATGTAGATGTGTTATCTAGCACTCCCCCAATACCCTTAGTATGCTGACCTTAGTGGGGAAGAAGCTGCAGAACTGCAAATCTTCCTCTTAAAGGGACAGTCTAGGCCAAAATAAACTTTCATGATTCAGATAGAGCATGTAATTTTAAACATTTTTCCAATTTACTTTTATCACCAATTTTGCTTTGTTGTTTGTTCTCTTGGTATTCTTAGTTGAAAGCTTAACCTAGGAGGTTCATATACTAATTTCTTAGACCTTGAAGCCCACCTCTTTCAGATTGCATTTTAACAGTTTTTCACCACTAGAGGGTGTTAGTTCACGTATTTCATATAGATAACACTGTGCTCGTGCACAAGAAGTTATCTGGGAGCAGGCAGTGATTGGCTAGACTGCAAGTCTGTCAAAAGAACTGAAAAAAGGGGCAGTTTGCAGAGGCTTAGATACAAGATAATCACAGAGGTTAAAAGTATATTATTATAACTGTGTTGGTTATGCAAAACTGGGAAATGGGTAATAAATGGATTATCTATCTTTTAAAACAATAAAAATTCTGGTGTAGACTGTCCCTTTAAGAAGCACGTCCATTCTAGAGTGTATTCACTGGGACCTCAGAGTCCTACTATAACACAAGTGCAAGAGACTCTCATGACCAGTGTTCTGCAGTGCATATCCAATTATATTTATTTTCAAATCACATGCCCTCTGTTCTTGCTGCATTATTGCTCCAATAGGTCTTTTCAGAGGGAATTGAAAACCTCTCTAAAATTGTTATGGCAGTTTGACTTCTGTTGAAAGTGACTTGTTGCCTCTGCACTTTATATGACTGAAGCACAAATTTAAAAATGTTGCAGAAAAGTAATTGGCTCTCTTAAATAAGCGTAGTGTAAAACTAGGATAGATTTTTATTAAAGTTTATTATATTTGGTAGATGTAATTTTTTATTTCAGTACTGAGGGTATGGGGTTAATAGTTGTGTGGTAAATTTCTGTGCGCACAATGTAAATGATCTACTTAACTTACAATTTCCAGGTTTTTTTAACCTAAAGCTATGTTGTCACTTTAAGAAATCTTACTAGTTGAATACTTGGTTAGACTCAAAAAATAGAGACAATTCCACACACAGAGTTACTGCACCAAACAGCAAAGAAAAAAAAAACACTTGGACCTTTAATCACGTTACTGAGCTATGTTATTGCAATGATAAGAACTCTATGGGCAAGATTTATTATGAGGCGAATGCCCAGATCAGTTGCAGGCTCACTCATTTGAGTCTGCAACTGATATTTATAAACCGCTGCTTCATAAACCCTCTCCTCCCAACTGGAGTTGGCGGATGAAAATCACCCTGGATTAATTTGACTGCACATGAAGATGTCCACAGCACTTATGATATAAAAAGTGTCTTTATTGACAAAAAATCAGTAACGTTTTGTGACTACTGTCACTTAATCATGCTATACACACAATACTCAATGATGCCTCTTTCAAACTTTTTGGCTTGGCGCCATTCACTTCTATCCTTGGGCGCCACCTAGTGTTACATGTATATAATCACCTATCTCTGAACATTTTTTACAAAACATATTTTCATTGTTATTTTACTCAATTTTCAACATGATTTTTATATACAATTTTTAATAACTGATAATTACATCTCAATTTCATTTGCCGCTAGCATATCTACCCTGCACAAGAGCCTACTTTCAAAACAATACCTAGGTATTATTTACTCCTATGACTGCATATTACCAAAATACTGACCACTCAAAGTCGTTATTCATGCCATTTGGAACCAAAGTCCCTAATTTATAGATCCAATACATCTCTTTTTGTTTAAGTAATTTCTTACGGTCACCTCCCTTCCTTTGTGGGCCCACATGATCAATTACTTGCCACCTAAGTTGGCTGATACTAACTTTCTTTTTGCCCATTATTTTCTAACATTTGAGAATTAAAATTACTTTGTTGCATTATCTTTGACATCTGTGTGTGTGTGTTAGTTTTTGAGATGCTCACAGTCCCTACACTATTATTGAATTACGACTCCATGTGAATGTGCTGGATAAAGTTTACTCTATTATCTTTTTGTATTTTATCTTATTATCTAAACCTCCTTGCAGCTGGGGTCTCATCTCAGTATTCAGGGTAGGTGGGCCCCAGATCATAGTCCAGTTATAATCCTGAGCTAGCTGGTATTTATTATTTATATATATATATATATATATATATATATATATCTGTAACCACCGTTAAAACAAGGACTCTATTTAATCCAAACGGATAATAGAGGTTTGGAACACATTTGTTATAAGAAACACCAACCAACTGGTTGAGTTTTGCTTTGAACCTGTTCCTTAATTGAAAGCATATCTGCTCTATTCTTACTTAACAGCACGGTTATTTTCCTTTAATTATTATTTACTAATTTCTTGGCACAAACTGCTATCTGACCTAGATGCATAAATTGCATTAAACATAAAAACTTCCAAGACATTAACATAACTGGACACAACTTTACCGCTCAAAAATTGTGGAATACATAAAGGTTTGTAACTGCTCCTCTTAGAGTGGGGAGTAGTGAGAACAGCTCATTTGGAATCAAATCAAACTTCTAGCTCACAACTTCCCATTGCAAAGATAAGCTTCCACCAGTGTTCATTTTGAGGGGGATTAGAGGAATGAGATGGGAGTGTAGTGATTGTCTGTGTCTGGAGGAAATGGGTGAAAAATGGTGAGGTGCAATATTCTTAGGGTAGATGATGGGGGTATGGTAGAAGTGTAGAGACACTGGGTGCAGTGTGATAGGGTATATCAAAGAGTAAATGGCTTGGGGTGGGAAACAGGGCTGAGATGGCTGTTGAAGTAGAAAGCACAAGTGTGAGTGAGTGCACCAATGTAAAAGTTCTCAACTATGCTATACCCTAAAGTGACATTAGTTCCTCCAAACAAATGTCAAAAACAAAAATGTATTGAGACAGTATAGGGGAGGGCTAAAAGCTGGTCGAGATAGATATAATAATATTATTTAACTGAGATAAATATAGTTTCATAAAGAATGAGAATAAAGTGTAACTATATATAAGTATATGTACACACAAATATTGTGTGATTACATGTGTGTGCAAAGACAAATAAAGATTTAATAGTGCAATAATAGCGTGGTGAAATTGACTTGAACGGTGATAGTGTGAAAATATGTAACTATTATTCTAGATATACGACAAAAAATGAAAATGATACATAAGATTTAAGTGGTTTACTAGAAATGATAAATTAAAAACATATATGTGTCTAAATATGAAGACATATAATACAATAAAACAACAGTGTTACCAATGATTAAAAACAACACTTGGTATAATTATAACTAACTAGTTAACTAATGTAACAGTGGAGATCTGATGGTTACAATATTGGTCGGTTACAATGATTGTTTAAAACACTGTATATCGTGCTATAAAATAATGAGCTTGAGCTTAAAAAAAGGAGCTGATAAATATATACATTAAATATCACTGCAGTGGATAAAAACAATTTAAATATACGTGGTGTTTAAATAATACAGACTTTTACTACAGATAGTACTTCAGGTAAAGTTATAGCCAAATGGCAATAAGTAGAAAAGTTCTGTTTGAATACAAAAGCCGTTATGATTGTACCTTTGTTGTAGTTTGTATCTTCAAAGCTATGTTGAAAAAGATGTTTAGAAAAGATCCGTTGCTGATTGTAGTTGTATATCAATCTTTGTGATTTGGATCCGTGATGGTGAGCCTGTTTAATGACTCGACTTCCGGGTCACTGTCAGTTACCAGTCACTAATGGTGACGTTAGATGTGAGCGCTGATATTGCAATAGTGGTAAGCCCTTATGTTTCCCAACAAATTTTCCGTTTGTTAGAAGTTGAGTGTCCAGGTGTTTCTTAGTAAAAATAGTTTTGACAAACACAGTCCTTATGGGCCGTTTTGTTGTTGATTATGAAGATCCAGTGATTCAATATAATCCAATCTGATTTCAGCTGGTCTCGGTCATATTAGAGTGTATCCTTTTGTCTGCTATTAGTAATAGCTCCAGATACAGTTAGTTCATTTTTTAGCCGCCAATGCCAAGGCCAGAAAGAACGCCAGTAAGGACTTCCAGAACTTTATTAAGAAGGTCACCAAGAGCAGATGTCAAAGAATGCAGAAGATCAACTTTTCCTAAAAGTCCATCTATTGCACCATTGGCATCCAAGGTTTTTTTTTACTTGCACTGACTTGCTGCAGACAAACTAAGTCACAAGCATGACACTCCAGTAGTCTGGATGGTTTCGCAGAAAAACTTTCCCGGCATCTCCACACTCTAACTTTCATCAATACTCTCACTGAGAGGTTGACATGACTACTTAAAACTCCAGTCCTATCTCAAAGGGCAGATACACTTTTTTCAGGACTCTCCGAATCTTCGGACACTTCTTTGCCTCCTCCTATCGTGACGAAAGGCAAAGAATGACTGAGGTAATGAGGAAGTGGAAGGGATATTTAAGCCTTTGGCTTGAGTGTCTTTGCCTCCTCCTGGTGGCCAGGTGTTGTATTTCCCAACAGTAAGGAATGAAGCTGTGGACTCTCCCTATCTTAGGAAGGAAATACGCTCTAACTCTAGTAAAATGCACATAAGTTTTCAAAGCATCACACAAAAGCAAGATCTAACTCTAGTGAAATGAGATTGTGTCTATAACAAAAAGATGGTCTTTTATAACAAGTTCATAAGCCATAAGGGCAGTGGATCAAATATGTAGTATACTGTCTCAATACATTTGAGATGGCTGTTGAACAGTGACAAGGGATAGTCAGAATTTGCTAGGAAAAGAAGTTGGCCCCAGTAAAAAGGGCACCAAAATTTCCCACCTTTAATGCGTAGTGTGTGAATTGTGTGAAACACTCACATGACAGTACTTGTTATGTGAATATTCTGGTGCCGTGGTGTGGTGCCAGAATAGTTTGGCTCTGTGACGAATTGGCCAGGGCTGGAATGGGCGTTATTCCAGGTGGCAGGCAGACAGAGGGAGTTATGCAGGGCTGGAACGGGCGTTATTATAGGCAGCAGACAGAAGAAGCCTCAATATGAGCCTGTGCTGCTGCCACGATTGAAGCGGATAGAGTTTGGCCCTGGAACCTTGTTGGAGCTCCAATGTTTGCTGTCAGGATGGAACCGGAAGTCCAAAGAGGTTAGTTAAATCGTCCCAACTCAAACATTTCGTGCACACCCATAAACTTAAACACCACACAACAAGAGATCGTACCCCTTTCGAAAAACTTTGCACTCTCAGCTCACCTCCAGCCCATGTTATATCCACCTTATATCAAATCCTACTCACACCCTCTGACCCCAAACAAACTTCCACAATAGTATCTTGGCATAAAGCACTTCCATACACACTCTCTGAGGAAGAGTGGCTCGATATCTTTCGACATACCAGTAAATCTGCACATTCAGCCACCCTACTAGAAACTAATTATAAATTCTTGCTTCAGTGGTATCTCACTCCCCATAGATTAAAATATATATTCCCAGAAGCATCGGATAGATGCTGGAGGAAGTGCTCGGGAGAAGGTACACCTTACCATATCTGGTGGGAATGCCCTAAGATTTTAAAATTTTGGATAGACATTAACCAAGAAATGAGCAGGTTATTAAATCATGAGATTGCTTTAGACCCCTTGATATATTTATTCCATATCCTGCCCAAATCCCAGTTTAAGCAGTACACATCCCTATTTCAGTTAGCCATATGCAGTGCCAAACAAATAATCCCAAGGATGTGGAAATCTGAGTCCACACCAACTCTATTAATGTGGAAAACACAAATGGAAACGAATCTATCCCTGGAAAGATTCTTTTACTATAAAACTGGCAGATTGGAGTTCTATGCCGAAATGCTATATTTTTGGGAATCCTATTATTACACAAAGCAGAACTAAGTCCTTCATGCAGCGCCCCTTTATATTGACAAATCACAGGGTTGAATATGGAAAGTTCCTCTCTAGTAAGACGAAACACACCATCTAACTTCCCAACACACTATATGCCCTTCTAGTCATATAAGTAATAGCCAGAACTGAGAGGCAGCCGAACATGGAAAGTAGATTACACTAGAACCAAACTAACACAGTCCCATTTCCAACTATACATCTCAGACATAACCACCTGACTGCCCCACTTTACCTCAGGATCAGTGATGGCATAGGAGATATATACAAGAAGTTGCTATTGCAGTATTGATGTATAAGCATAGATCTCACTATGTGTACCTTGATCAGATGAACTCTGCAAACTTACTAGAAAACTTTTTGTGTAGTTTACTTTGATTATTAGAGTTTAAATATTGTTGAAAATGATGTTGAAATATGTGGAAATATGTTCTTGGCACACTGTCTTGCCTATTACAGAAACGCTTCAGGTGAGCATACAATTTTTCATGTGGACTTTCAGAACCCGGATGCTGTGTGATTGTTAAAGAACCCACCATGTAATACGATATAGAATCTGCCATGTAATATGTTTTGACCATTGGAGTGTAATTATTGTTTGAAACTGTTTTGTTGTAATGAATACTTTGATACAAATAAAAGATTAAACTAGTTAAATCGTCCCTCCCTAACATTTTTGTCTCATGACAAAAATGTCAAAAGATTTTCATTATAGTTTTTTGTCATATTAACTTTTAAAGTTTTTATTTAGTTATAGTATCGTTTTTGTAACTAAAAACATGTTGTTGATGAAAACTATGACAAAAATTATTCATCAACAAAATTAACACAGGCTTCCACTGTTAAGGAAGCCAGATCACAAAAATGTTTTAAAACATTACAAAACACACAAAAATAAGATAAAACGGAAAACAGGACAAGGTTGTAAGCTTTGACATAGGTATCATGAGAGGATCTACTATATATGGCAACCATTTTAATTTAAAAATCTGGCATGCGGAGTAATGGTTTAGGTGAAAAATCCTTATGACACCTTAAGAACACCACAGAATGCCCACAGGCAGCCCTTCCAGTCTGAGGCAAATTACATTCCATCCATTGAGACAACAAAACATGAATATTTAAGAGTTCCAACATTTACTGAACACCTTTTTGCAAACATGTTGCAGTTGTAATTATTGCTTTTCCGCATTTCTATCGGTTTTGCTGTGTGGGATATATTTCATGTATCGGGCCACGTAACACAACTATATTTGTTAATTGCAAGAATAGATAGGTCAAGTGAGCCTCAATGAATGTTTAACAAGGTCACTTTGGTTAATGTAGTTTTAAAGGCATCACCTGTTTTTTGTGTTGACATTGTTCAGCCTATTTCACAAAATTACAATTAGTTTTTTGTGTGTGTGCGTGTGTGCGCATGATGTTGAAATATTAAAGGGAAATCATCAAGGTTATCAGTAAGGCTGATTACTTTTTTTCCTTTCTATTCTTGTCCTACTGACTTCACTACATATTTGATCCACTGCCCTTATGGCTTATGAACTTGTTATAAAATACCATCTTTTTGTTATAGACACAAGCTCATTTCACTAGAGTTAGAGCTTGCTTTTGTGTGATGCTTTGATGACTTATGTGCATTTTACTAGAGTTAGAGCGTATTTCCTTCCTAAGATAGGGAGAGTCCACAGCTTCATTCCTTACTGTTGGGAAATACAACACCTGGCCACCAGGAGGAGGCAAAGACACCCCAGCCAAAGGCTTAAATATCCCTTCCACTTCCTCATTACCTCAGCCATTCTTTGCCTTTCGTCACGATAGGAGGAGTCAGAGAAGTGTCAGAAGATTTGGAGAGTCCTGAAAAAAGTGTATCTGCCCTTTGAGATGGGACTTGAGTTTTAAGTAGTCATGTCAACCTCTCAGAGTATTGATGAAAGTTAGAGTCTGGAGATGCCGGGAAAGTTTTTCTGCGAAACCATCCAGACTACTGCTAACAGCTCCTAAGCAATCAGTGTTGACGAGTTTCACTGCCTGCTTCCTGAAGTCCATGTCAGGAGTGCTGCTATAAGACTGTCACACTGGAGAGGCTGTGTTCTGTTCCACAGCATGGATCCTGGAGGTAAGATTGTTTACATTTCTTTCATGTAATTGGCACGAGTCCATGAGCTAGTGACATATGACATATGTGATATACAATCCTACCAGGAGGGGCAAAGTTTCCCAAACCTCAATGCCTATAAATACACCCCTCACCACACCCACAATTCAGTTTTACAAACTTTGCCTCCTATGGAGGTGGTGAAGTAAGTTTGTGCTAAGATTTCTACGTTGATATGCGCTTCTCAGCATTGTTGAAGCCCGATTCCTCTCAGAGTACAGCAAATGTCAGAGGGACGTGAAGGGAGTATCACTTATTTGAATACAATGATTTCCCTAACGGGGGTCTATTTCATAGGTTCTCTGTTATCGGTCGTAGAGATTCATCTCCTACCTCCCTTTTCAGATCGACGATATACTCTCAATTTACCATTACATCTACTAATAACTGTTTTAGTACTGGTTTGGCTATCTGCTATATGTGGATGGGTGTCTTTTGGTAAGTATGTTTTCATTACTTAAGACACTCTCAGCTATGGTTTGGCACTTTATGCAATTATATAAAGTTCTAAATATATGTATTGTACTTATATTTCACATGAGTCATGTTCATGTATTTCCTTCTGCAGACTGTCAGTTTCATATTTGGGAATGTAAACACTTTAAGAAATTTATTTCTTACCTGGGGTTTAGTCTTTTTTCAATTTGACTACTTTTGCAATTGCGGGTGTTAGGCCCGCGGGTGCGTCAAATGCTAGACTTTATTGCGTCATTTTTGGCGCTAACTTTTTTTGGCGAGAAAAAGTACGTTTATGACGCAACTTCATCATTTCCGGCATCATACGTGACGCCGAGACCTTTCACATGGCGACGTTATTAGTGACGCCAGTGTGTAATTTCCGGTCATTTTTGGCACCAAAAAAGTTTACGTTACGTTGTGCGTCATACTTGGCGCCAAATTTTTTTCATTATTTCAATACCCCATTGATGTTTGCCTCCTGCTTTCTTCTCTATCAAGAGGCCTATACTTTTGCATTTTTTCCCATTCCTGAAACTGTCATTTAAGGAAATAGATAATTTTGCTTTATATGTTGTTTTTTCTCTTACATTGAGCAAGATGTCCCAATCTGATCCTGTCTCTGAAGTTTCTGCTGGAACATTGCTGCCTGACATCGGTTCTACCAAAGCTAAGTGCATTTGTTGTAAAATTGTAGAAATTATTCCACCGAATGTCATTTGTAATAGTTGTCATGATAAACTTTTACATGCAGATAGTGTTTCTATCAGTAATAGTACATTGCCAGTTGCAGTTCCTTCAACTTCTAATGTGCATGATATACCTGTAAATTTTAAAGAATTTGTTTCTGATTCTATTATGAAGGCTTTGTCTGCATTTCCACCTTCTAATAAACGTAAAAGGTATTTTAAAACTTCTCATTTAGCTGATGAAATTTCAAATGACCAACAACATAATAATTCATCCTCTTCTGATGAGGATCTATCTGAAACAGAAGATCCTTCCTCAGATATTGACACTGACAAATCTACTTATTTATTTAAAATAGAGTATATGCGTTCTTTATTAAAAGAAGTGTTAATTACTTTGGATATTGAGGTAACCAGTCCTATTGACGTTCAGTTTAATAAACATTTAAATGCTGTTTTTAAACTTCCTGTGGTTTCCCCAGGTGTTTTTCCCATTCCTGAGACTATTTCTGATATGATTTCTAGGGAATGGAATAAACCAGGTACTTCCTTTATTCCTTCTTCAAGGTTTAAGAGATTGTATCCTTTACCAGCAAAATCTATAGAGTTTTGGGAAAAAATCCCCAAAGTTGATGGGGCTATTTCTACTCTTGCTAAACGTACCACTATTCCTATGGAAGATAGCACTTCCTTTAAGGATCCTTTAGATAGGAAGCTTGAATCTTATCTAAGGAAGGCCTATTTATATTCAGGTCATCTTCTCAGACCTGCTATTTCTTTGGGTGATGTTGCGGCTGCATCAACTTTTTGGTTGGAAAATTTAGCGCAACATGAATTGGATTCTGACAAATCTAGCATTATTCGCTTACTGCAATATGCTAATCATTTTATTTGTGATATTATCAAAATTGATGTTAGATCCATGTCTTTAGCTGTATTAGCTAGAAGAGCTTTGTGGCTTAAATCTTGGAATGCTGATATGACATCTAAATCTAGATTACTATCTCTTTCTTTCCAAGGTAATCATTTATTTGGTTCTCAGTTGGATTCTATTATTTCAACTATCACTGGGGGAAAAGGAGTTTTTTTGCCTCAGGATAAAAAAAACCTAAGGGTAAATCTAAGGCTTCTAATCGTTTTCGTTCCTTTCGTCAGAATAAGGAACAAAAACTCAATCCTTCCCCCAAGGAATCTGCTTCCAATTGGAAGCCTTCCTCAAATTGGAATAAATCCAAGCCATTTAGGAAACCAAAGTCAGCCCCTAAATCCGCATGAAGGTGCGGCCCTCATGCCAGCTCAACTGGTAGGGGGCAGATTAAGGTTTTTCAAGGATTTTTGGATAAAATATGTCCAAAATCATTGGATTCAGAGCATTGTCTCTCAAGGGTATTGAATAGGATTCAAAATAAGACCTCCTGTGAGAAGATTTTTTCTCTCACGCATCCCTGTAAATCCAGTAAAAACTCAGGCTTTTCTGAAGTGTGTTTCAGACCTGGAGTCTTCAGGGGTAATCATGCCATTTCCTCCTCAGGAACAAGGTTTGGGGTTTTATTCAAACCTATTCATTGTACCAAAGAAAGAAAATTTATTCAAACTAGTTCTGGATCTAAATTTTTTTAATTGTTATGTAAGAGTACCAACTTTCAAGATGGTGACTATAAGGACTATTCTGCCTTTTGTTCAGCAAGGACATTATATGTCCACAATAGACTTGCAGGATGCATACCTTCATATTCCGATTCATCCAGAACACTTTCAGTTTCTAAGATTCTCTTTTCTAGACAAGCATTACCAATTTGTTGCTCTTCCATTTGGCCTAGCAACAGCTCCAAGAATCTTTTCAAAGGTTCTGGGTGCCCTACTATCTGTAATCAGAGAACAGGGTATTGCGGTGTTTCCTTATTTGGACGATATCTTGGTACTAGCTCTTTACGTACTGCAGAATCTCACACGAATCAACTAGTGTTGTTTCTTCGGAAACATGGTTGGAGGATCAATTTACCAAAAAGTTTCTTGATTCCTCAGACAAGGGTCACCTTTTTAGGCTTCCAGATAGATTCAGTGTCCATGACTCTGTCTCTAACAGACAAGAGACGTTTAAAATTGGTCGCAGCATGCCGGCACCTTCAGTCTCAGTCATTCCCTTCAGTGGCTATGTGCATGGAAGTTTTAGGTCTCATGACTGCAGCATCGGACGCGATCCCCTTTTCTCGTTTTCACATGAGACCTCTATAGCTTTGTATGCTGAATCAATGGTGCAGGGATTATACAAAGATATCACAATTAATATCCTTGAATCCCAATGTACGACACTCTCTGACATGGTGGATAGATCACCATCGTTTGGTTCAAGGGGCTTCTTTTGTTCGCCCAACCTGGACTGTGATCTCAACAGATGCAAGTCTTTCAGGTTGGGGAGCTGTTTGGGGATCTCTGACAGCACAAGGGGTTTGGAAATCTCAAGAGGCAAGATTACCAATAAATATTTTAGAACTCCGTGCAATTTTCAGGGCTCTTCAGTTCTGGCCTCTGCTAAAGAGAGAACCATTTATTTGTTTTCAGACAGACAATATCACAACTGTGGCTTATGTCAATCATCAGGGTGGGACTCACAGTCCCCAAGCTATGAAGGAAGTATCTCGGATACTTGCTTGGGCGGAATCCAGCTCCTGTCTAATCTCTGCGGTGCATATCCCAGGTGTAGACAATTGGGAGGCGGATTATCTCAGCCGTCAGACTTTACATCCAGGGGAGTGGTCTCTCCATCCAGATGTGTTTTCTCAGATTGTTCAGATGTGGGGTCTTCCAGAGATAGATCTCATGGCCTCTCATCTAAACAAGAAACTTCCCAGATACCTGTCCAGGTCCAGGGATGTTCAGGCGGAAGCAGTGGATGCGCTGACACTTCCTTGGTGTTATCAACCTGCTTACATCTTCCCGCCTCTAGTTCTCCTTCCAAGAGTGATCTCCAAAATCATCATGGAGCAGTCTTTTGTGTTGCTGGTGGCTCCAGCATGGCCACACAGGTTTTGGTATGCAGATCTGGTTCTGATGTCCAGTTGCCCGCCTTGGTCACTTCCGTTACGGCCGGACCTACTATCTCAAGGTCCGTTTTTCCATCAGGATCTCAAATCATTAAATTTGAAGGTATGGAAATTGAACGCTTAGTTTTAAGTCATAGAGGGTTCTCTGACTCAGTGATTAATACTATGTTACAAGCTCGTAAATCTGTTTCTAGAAAGATTTATTATAGAGTTTGGAAGATTTACATTTCATGGTGTTCTTCTAATAAATTCTCCTGGCATTCTTTTAGAATTCCTAGAATTTTGCAGTTTCTTCAGGATGGTTTGGATAAGGGGTTGTCTGCAAGTTCCTTGAAAGGACAAATCTCTGCTCTTTCTGTTTTATTTCACAGAAAGATTGCTATACTTCCTGATATATGGAAAAAAGGGGTATATTCCGACAGCGCTAACTAAAGATCGACCTCTAGCTCCTAGAACTAATGGGTCCCTAGTTACCCATGGAAAACAAATAAGTGCTGAATGGTAAGTAAAAGGAGCACCTAAACTAAGGCCAGGTCTGAATAAATACAATAATAGTCGTAGGATGCAGAATCCGTAGGAATCAGTTAAAATGTGTAACGTTAATCACAATAGATGACAACAATAAGGTAACCAATGAGAATTGGATAAAATTATAAATATGAGTATATGTTATCAAACTACATTCAAAATATAATAACAAATTTAATAACAAGTTTTAATACACTGTTATACATGGATCCATGTCACAGTTAAAAATAAATTCCAATATAGGAACAATATTAAAACAAATTAAACCAGATTTCAATAATAAGAACAATAATTTAAGTTTAAAAGAGAAAGGGAAAGGGGCAAAGGAACACGATCCAATGAGATATGGAAAAGCAATGGTACACAATGAAAACTACTCTAAAGGGTACTAAAGTGCATAAATTAAACTAAAAGGCATAAAATAATTAAATACAATACAATTAATATGAAAATACAATGCAATCAGTAAATGCAGTACGAAAAATACAATAGGATAATAAGATGGAAACAATCCAAATTTGAAAATTGAAAAAGTTAAAAAAAGTGAACAGTTCATCGTGAAAACTCCAAAAAAATGTGAAAGTCAATGACAAATTAGTCCAAATATTCCAAAGTTAAAGTGCTGTTCAAAAATAATGATGTAATTGTATATCCAAATGAATCCAAATGTGAGGAAGGTGAAAAAATGTAGATTGGAAAAATATAAAAATATAGAAAAATAAAATAATAAAAAAATCATTTTTTATTTTTCTATTTTTTTAACTTGAATCTGGTTGGCTGATTCAATCAGCCAATCAGATTTTTCTACCTTAATTCTGATTGGCTGATAGAATCCTATCAGCCAATCGTAATTCGAGGGACGCCATCTTGGATGACGTCACTTAAAGGAACCGTCATTCGTCGTTCAGTCATCGGTGGATGAAGATGGCTCCGCGTAGGCTCGTCTGAAGATGGCTCCGCTCCGGATGGATGAAGATTGAAGACACCGCCTGGATGATAACTTCAATTGGATGGAAGACTTCTTCAGCGCCCCTTGGATGATGACTTCTGCCGCTCCGGATCTCCTCTTCGGTTCCATCGGTGGTCGGCTGGCTAAAGACGGCTAAAGGTAGGATGATCTTCAGGGGGGTAGTGTTAGGTTTATTTAAGGGGGGTTTGGGTTAGAGTAGGGGTATGTGGGTGGTGGGTTTTAATGTTGGGGGGGTTGTATTTTTATTTTACAGGCAAAAGAGCTGTTTTCTTTGGGGCATGCCCTGCAAAAGGCCCTTTTAAGGGCTGGTAAGGTAATAGAGCTGGTAACTTTTTAATGTAGAATAGGGTAGGGCATTTTATTATTTTGGGGGGCTTTGTTATTTTATTAGGGGGGCTTAGATTAGGTGTAAGTAGCTTAAAATTGTTGAAATATTTTTGAAATGTTTGTAACTTATTTTTTTTATTTTTTGTACTTTAGTTTGTTTATTTATTTGTATTTAATTGTAGTTATTTGTAGGTAATTTATTTAATTAATTTAATGATAGTGTAGTGTTAGGTTTAATTGTAACTTAGGTTAGGATTTATTTTACAGGTAATTTTGTATTTCTTTTAGCTAGGTAGTTATTAAATAGTTAAGTAGGTAAGTATTTAGTTTTAAATAGGAATAATTTATTTAAGTATAGTGTAGTGTTAGGTGTAATTGTAACTTAGGTTATTTTTTATTTTACAGGTTAATTTCTCTTTATTTTAACTAGGTAGCTATTAAATAGTTAATAACTATTTAATAGCTATTGTACCTAGTTAAAAAAAATTGAAATTTGCCTGTAAAATAAATATAAATCCCAAGATAGCTACAATATAATTATTATTTATATTGTAGCTATATTAGGGTTTATTTTAAAGGTAAGTATTTAGTTTTAAATAGGAATAATTAATTTAATAAGAGTTAAATTTATTTAGATGTATTTAATTAATATTTAAGTTAGGGGGGTGTTAGGGGTCCGGGGGTGGCGGTTTAGGGGTTAATACATTTATTATAGTTGCGGCGGTGTCCGGGAGCGGCGGTTTAGGGGTTAATAACTTTATTTAGTTGTGGCGGTGTAGGGGGGGGACAGATTAGGGGTTAATATGTATAATGTAGCTTGCGGGAGGCTCCGGGAGCGGCGGTTTAGGGGGTAATACATTTATTTAGTTGCGGCGGTGTAGGGGGACAGATTAGGGGTACATGTTAGGGTGTTAGGTGTACACATTTCCCATAGGAATTAATGGGATGTCGGGCAGCAGCGAACATGAACTTTCGCTATGGTCAGACTCCCATTGATTCCTATGGGATCTGCCGCCTCCAGGGCGGCGATTTGAAAACCAGGTACGCTGGGCCAGAAAAGGGCCGAGCGTACCTGCTAGTTTTTTGATAACTAGCAAAAGTAGTCAGATTGTGCCGAACTTGTGTGCGGAACATCTGGAGTGACGTAAGAATCGATCTGTGTCGGACTGAGTCCGGCGGATCGAAGCTTACGTCACAAAATTCTACTTTTGCCGGTCTGTAGGGCTTGATAACTAAGGCGAATCGGAATTCCAGCGTATTTGAGGTTGACGGCTTGATAACTAGGGGCCATTGTGCGAAGTCATGTCACCCTGGACATATAATCAAAGTGATCCTCAAGGGACAGTATATGAGAGTAAAAAGGAATTGCACTTCTTTAGAGGAATACAATACACATGCTGAGGAAACAACATTGAGGTTTCAGTCAAGGGGATATGATAAAAACCCATATAATGTGAGCTAGGATGCAGGTTGATAATATGGAATGCAAAGATTTTAGTCTCAAAAAGGAAGATAAAAGCTGAGAAATACAATAAGAAACATTTGTGAGTGTTGGGACTGTAACACAACTGGGAGGTTGGATTTAGCACTTACCCTCCTGCACCGTCTGGTACCCGCAGAGAGGACCCTGCACCGCCCTTCACCAGTCCTGCACTATCTTGCTGATCATGCCTGCACAGTGGGAAACCTCTGCCCTGTCCCAGATGTTCCATTATCACCAGTTCGGATTGTGATTCCCTTCCCAGTTTAGACTGTGAATCCCTACCAAATTTGGACAGTGAATCTCTCACAGGCAGCAACTCCTTCTTAGAGTGTGACTTTGATGACTTAGACAACATTTCTATACCTGACTCTGATCTGTTGGCGGACCCTGAAGGGGAGCAGCTCTGTCCAAGTCTTCTGAAGCTGATAAAGAAATGTCTGACCAAAGCCAGGATTACCTCCTTAAAATGTTCTAGACTTCTGCCTCCTGATGACCTGCTCCAGAACATGGGTCAGGAACTCCTGCACTTGGCATTCAGTGGACTGCGGGCGCACTTGTAGACTAGTGTTTACACTAGAATGATTACTGCATCCTCAGAGCTCTGGTTAACTGTTTAGCGAAACAAAAAAGTCACAAAACACGTCAAAAATACATTTAATAAAAATTATTTTTTTAAAAGTATTCCACAAATATGTTATAAGGAAACCAGGTATACTGTTATGTCCTCAGATGGTTAAGTTTCCTCTGGTGATGAGAAATCTTCAACTGATGAATCTGATATTTCCTCTTTTTTGTTTAAAGTTGAACATATCCATTCTCTTATGAAGGAGATCTTAATTACTTTAGGGGTTAAAGATCCTAAAGTTTCTGATAAGCTTTGTAATTGTTTAAATTCAGTTTTAAGACTCCCTGAAGTTTTTCCTATTCCTGATGCTGTCTCTGACATGATTTCTAGGGAATGTTCTAAGACATGCAATTCATTTATGCCTTTTGCAAGCTTTAAAAAATTATATCCTTTACCTGCTGCTAATATTGATTTGTAGGAAACAGTTTCCAAGGTTGATAGGGCCATTTCCACTCTGGAAAAACTTACTACTATTCCTTTGGAAGACAGTACTTCTTTTAAAGATCCTTAAGAAAATTAGGAGGGCCTTTATACAAACAGGCTATTAGCTCAGGTCAGCTATTCTATTGCTGATGTGGCTGCTGCTTACTGGTTGTCTAGTCTTTCAGAACAGTATTCTGATGACTCTGCTAGTGCAACTAAATAAATGTATTAACCCCTAACCCCTGGCCTCCCACATCACTACCACTAACTTAATCTATTAACCCCTAAACTGCCAGCCTCCCACATCGCCATAAACTAAATTAAGCTATTAACCCCTAAACCTAACAACCCCCTAACTTTACATTAAAATTACAACATCCCTATCTTATAATAAATTAAAACTTACCTGTAGAATTAAAAGACTATATTAAACTATTAATTAACCTACCCTAACTATTATACTAAAATTACATTAAACTATCAATTAAATTAACTATATTACATATTAAAAAAAAAACTAACCTAACCTTACTCAAATTATGTAAATCTACAATAAAAAATTACTAAGTTACAAAAAAAAAACACAGTATCAAAAATAAAAACGAATTACACCTAATCTAATACCAAAATAAAAAAGCCCCGCCAAAATAAAAAAAAACATAGCCTACAATAAACCACCAATGGCCCTTAAAAGGGCCTTTTGCGGGGCATTGCCCCAAAGAAATCAACTCTTTTACCTGTAAAAAAAATACAAACACCCCCAACAGTAAAACCCACAGGGCATTTAGCTCTTTTACTGCCCAGACCCTACTCTAAAAATAAAACTCACCCAAAAAACCCTTAAATAAACCTAACACTAACCCCCGACGATCCACTTACAGTTCTTGAAGTTCCGCTTGAAGGATCCATCCAGCCGGCAAGAAGTCTTCATCCGGGCGGCAAGAAATCTTCATCCGGACGGCATCTTCCATCTTCATCCATCTGGCGCGGAGTGGGTCCAATCTGAAGACATGCGGAGCGGGTCCATCCTGAAGACATCTGATGAGGAGCTTCTCTTCAATACGGTCTCCGCCGTAAACTGGATCTTGAATGCAAGTGACGTCATCCAAGATGGCGTCCCTTGCATTCCTATTGGCTGAAAGGTTTCAATCAGCCAATAGGATTAGAGCCGCTAAAACCCTATTGGCTGTTCCTATCAGCCAATAGGATTTGAGCAGCTCTAATCCTATTGGCTGATTGGAACCTTTTTTCCAATAGGAATGCAAGGGACGCCATCTTGGATGACGTCACTTGCATTCAAGATCCAGTTTACGGCGGAGACCGTATTGAAGAGGAGCTCCTCGTCGGGTGTCTTCAGGATGGACCCGCTCCACGCCGGATGTCTTCAGGATGGACCCGCGCCGGATGGATGAAGATAGAAGAGGCAGCATGGATGAAGACTTCGCCGGCTGGATGAAGATGGAAGAGGCCGCCCGGATGAAGACTTCTTGCCGCCTGGATAAAGACTTCTTGCTGGCTGGATGGATCCTTTAAGCGGAACTTAAAGAACTGTAAGTGGATCGTCGGGGGTTAGTGTTAGGTTTACTTAAGGGTTTTTTGGGTGTGTTTTTATTTTAGAGTAGGGTCTGGGCAGTAAAAGAGCTAAATGCCCTTTTCAGGGCAATGGGGAGCTTAGGTTTTTTAGATAGGGTTTTTATTTGGGGAGGTTGGTTGTGTGGGTGGTGGGTTTTACTTTTTGGGGGGTGTTTGTATTTTTACAGGTAAAAGAGCTGATTTCTTTGGGGCAATGCCCAGCAAAAGGCCCTTTTAAGGGCCATTGGTAGTTTATTGTAGGCTAGGGGTTTTTTATTTTGGGGGGGCTTTTTTATTTTGATAGGGCTATTAGATTAGGTGTAATTCGTTTTTATTTTTGATACTGTGGTTTGTTTGTTTTTGTAACTTAGTGTTTGTTTTTGTAACTTAGCTTTTTGTTTTGTTTGTAACTTAGTAATTTTTTATTGTAGATTTAAATAATTTGAGTAGGGTTAGGTTTTTTTTTAATATAGTTAATTTAATTGGTAGTTTAATGTAATTTTAGTATAATAGTTATAGTAGGTTAATTAATAGTTTAATATAGTTTCTTTTAATTCTACAGGTAAGTTTTAATTTATTATAAGATAGGGATGTTGTAATTTTAATGTAAAGTTAGCGGGTTGTTAGGTTTAGGGGTTAATAGCTTAATTCAATTTATGGCGATGTGGGGGGCTGGCGGTTTAGGGGCTAATAGGTTTAGTTAGTGGTAGTGATGTGGGAGGCCAGGGGTTTAGGGGTTAATACTTTTATTTAGTTGCGGTGGGGTCCGGGAGCGGCAGAATTGGGGTTAATAACATTATGTAGGTAGGTGGCAGCGATGTTGGGGCGGCAGATTAGGGGTGTTTAGACTCTGGGCTTATGTTAGGGTGTTAGGTGTAAACGTTACTTGTTTTCTACCATAGAAATCAATGGGATATCTGTCAGGATCGAACATGAGCTTTCGCTGCTTTCAGACTCCCATTGACTCCTATGGTATCCGCGGCCTCCAGGATGGCGGATTGAAAACCAGGTACGCTGGGCCGGAATAGCCGCAAGTGTACCGGTTAACTATTTGATAACTTTTAAAAAGTGTCAAATAGTGCCGAATGTGTATTTGGAACATCTGTAATGACGTAAGCATCGATCTGTGTCGGATTGAGACCGGCGGACCGTATGTTACGTCACAGATTTCAACTTTTGCCGGTCTGTAGGCTTTGATAACTAGGTCGAATCAAGCTTGCCACAATTATGCTGCGGAATTCCAGCATATTTGCGGTTGACGGCTTGATAAATATCCTCCCTAGTGCTAACTGGAGCGAGTGAAAGCAGGGTAAGCAATCTATCCCTTCTACCAAAATTGCATGAATGTGCAGGTCCACGATCCAGAAATTCTAGTAGGGGTAGAATAAGCCTCTTTCAGGAAGCTTGGTTTCAATCTGTCCCAGTAATTTCCCTAGCCATATACAAAATACAGAAATGGACTCTCAAACTGGACTGGGTACACATCCTATTACTCTGCAAAACTCACAGCCCTGTGTGCTCACCAACACTATCAGAAAGCAGCACAATTGTTGGGGACTCAGGCAGTTAACCCCAGACAAGCTTGGGTGCAAGGCCTATAGAGAAAATTACAAAAGAAATTTATCAACACAACACATAGAAAGTCTGGCACTCTCTTGCAAGCACACAGCTAGATTTAATCTATTTATGTATGTGTATGTATATACAAAGACACACACATACATATATGTGTATGTTACTGTGTATATATATATGTGTGTGTTATGTATCTACACACACACTTTTCAATATGAAAAATATAACGGTCTTGGAATTATTTTTGTTACAACGGAGATAAGCAATAATTGAAAATTACACCTCAGTGAATATGCTGTTTTATTATTAATACTATTATTATTATGGCTCTGAAGCAATAGATAATAATTAACAAGTTGTACATACATAAATGCAGTAATGCCTCTTATTCATATGGAGTATACTATTCCTGTCCAGTGAGAATTAGAGCACTGAACAGAGACAGAGGTGTGAATCTTTTGCTCTCCCTAATGGAGTAAAGTGTTTACTTATAATCAGATAATTATATTCTTATATCCTGTCTGCCATGAAATAATAGCACAAAGTTAATTGGCTATGACTCCTGGGATGTAAGGATAGAAATAATCCCCCCAGTGTAAAAGGGTAAAAGTAGACATGAGAAAACAATGCCTGTTAAAGAACTCCCTAAACAAAATAGCTAATATTCAATAGATCATTATATGAGAGAGATTGTAGAACCTTTACAATTTAGCATCCAAATCTTTCTTAATTTCTGTTAAGCTTACTTTACCGATGTGCCACATAACAATATGGTGATATATAGAAGTATTAATCAGGGAGATTTGATTTACAATTTAGTAGGATTTGTAATGTGGTTTTCAGCTGTTTTGGATGATTATTATTTATGATGGTTAAAGGAATCAATGATGCAAATAAATCATAAGAATATCAATAGGGTTAGAATTATGTCATCCATGCACAGCATTTTCCCTATATTTATGCCTCAGTTTTGCCTGTATTCATATGAATGCCTCTACGTGTATAAACTGAATGAAAATAAATAATAACCAACCCCCAAGAATACACACTTGCATCCCAGTTTGGAAATGTGATCTATGTTCTTAAGCGCATGTAATATAATAGCTTGTGAGCATTTCTTTTGTCTCTTAAATGAGCTGCTTCTTCTAATACTTGGTCAGATACTCTGAATGAATGCCAATTGATAGTTTCAGTCTGTCCTACAGCATTTTTCTATTAAAGGAGCACTAAATATAGTAGAATTGAATAATTGACCAATACAAAATATAAAGACATTGCAAGAGCACTTACTTTGAATTTGAAATAAACAGTAAAATATTTTTTGCCAAATTTCAAAGTTAATCCAATTTTCCATCCCCCTTTATCATGTGATAGCCGTCAGCCAATCACAAAATGCATATACATTTGTATAGTGTTAACTTTTGCACATGCTCAGTAGGAGCTGGAACCTCAGAAAGAATGCATAGAAAAAGAATGTACACGTTTTGATAAGTATTTATTGGAAAGTGTTTTTTTAAATTGCATGCTTTATCTTAATCATAAAACTTTAATTTTAAATG
Organism: Bombina bombina; assembly: GCF_027579735.1. Lineage (NCBI taxonomy): Eukaryota > Metazoa > Chordata > Amphibia > Anura > Bombinatoridae > Bombina > Bombina bombina. The sequence continues at coordinate 1,104,986,296 of NC_069500.1, forward strand.
TAGTGGCCCTTTAAGCTTGTATAACGTGTTAATGCGCACACATATACACATATAATTGACTTATTTTATAAAAAGAAATACATTTTGTAATTAGTAATAAGTTTGTCTTTACACTTTATCTTCTGTCGGGGCTTCACTGGGACCAAGAAGAATTACTGAGGTCCGGGGTCATGCTAAGAAGAAGGATATGTGCATGGCCGGAGCCTGGGGCTCTGCTAAAATAAAGAGCTTTATCACAGCCTGCGGCCCAGGGTGCACTCTGTGTGTCTTAATGTCAATTCCAGCTGCAGAGGATGTTTGTCTCTGCTTATCTGGTAAAGACTTTAGCTTGTTCCTGACTTTCGACTGTGCTATTGGTTCCAGTAATCTTCTAAATAGCTTCTAAACACTGTTTTTCAAACCTGTCCTCAGGCCTCCCCAACGGTCCAGGTTTTCTGGATCACCTTGGATGAGAGCAGATAAAATAACCATGTTTACTAATCAGCTAATTGTTTCACCTGTGCTCCAGGTCAGATAACTTCAAAATGTGGCCTGTTAGGGAGCCTGAGTACAGGTTAGAAAACCAGTGTTACAGAATGACCGTATGGATTTATTCTGCTGTTTGCATATGGAACTGGAACTGTTGAACATTAAAAATGAAACACTAAATAAATGTGAGATATAATGATGTACTCGAAGCATAGATTGATCTAAGAATAACTCGCAGATGTATTGAACCTTAATTTAAATATTGAGAAATAGGAGTAAAGTTGTAGTCTCTATAAAGTAATGGCCTGGCTGTGTCATGCCGTAACTCAGGTTTGATGAGGGTTGAGAGCTTGTTTTCTCCTGCTGATGTCAGTTAGGGACAATTACAAATGAGCTGATAAAATAACAGTATCACAGGATTCAGTGTACCTTTAATGACATTTAAGCTCAATCCTTTTATTTTTTTAAGGCTACCGTCTTTAGGCTAGATTACGAGTGGTGCACTAACTGTTGGGCACAATTGATAAGGGGTTTATTGTGGGTGTTTGCGCACATCAGAAGTAGAATGCATATTACAAGTTTAAAGTAAACGCTTTCGCTGAAGCGCAATTGACATTAACGTGCGTCTGGTCATTTCTAAGCTCTTAACTATTACGCTTTATTAAAAAGTTGCACAAGCACATCAAAAATACATTGAAAAGTATAGTTACAATAAAAAGTTATAAGGGCTCAAAGATATGAGGTCTCAGTAGTTAGAAAAAAAATGGACTGCAAAGGGCTTTAACATAGAGACACATACATACATATACATGTCTAAATATGTATATGTATGTGTAAATATATATATATTTATTTATATGTGTGTTCATATGTATTTATATGTATAAATATATATGTATTTACAGACATATTTACAAAAAATAAACACATAAATACATACCTACACACATAGAGACATACATTAGTGCATTGGAGACCTTTGCAGTCAAGTAGCTGAAAACCTGTAAAATCCTATTTATGCAGTATTCATATTTAACCCCTTAATGACCAACGACGTGCAGGGTACGTCCTCCAAAAAAATGTCCTTAACGACCAAGGACGTACCCTGCACGTCGTTGGTCTTTGAAAGCAGCTGCTTTCATGTTATTGCAGTGATGCCTCGATATAGAGGCATCCTGCAATAACTTTTTTAAGCAGTCCGATGCAGAGAGAACCACTATGTGGCCCTCTCTGCATCGGCTATTGATGGCTATGATTGTTGGTGGGTGGGAGCGTGTCCAGGGAGGCGAGTGAGCGGCCATCAGTAGAGGAGGGGGGCGGAATCGCGTGCACATGCACGGGAGCGTGCGCGCGCACGTGCACGTGTGAAACTGGCCAGAAGTTAGCATTGAAGTGCAAGAGGCACAAGGTGGGACTCAGTGGGAGAGAGGGTGGGAATAAAAAATATTAATGATCTGGGAGAGGGTGGGGGGTTGGGTGTTAAGGGGGGTAAGCTACACTACAGAAAAACTTAAAATAAACATTTGATTTCAAACTGGGTACTGGCAGACAGCTGCCAGTACCCAATATGGTGCACAATAAGGCAGAGGAGGGGGGTAGAGAGCTGTTTGTGGGGGGATCATGGAGGTTGGGGCTAAGGGGGTGGGTCCTACACAGCAGAATTATTTTTTATTTTTTTTTAAACAAAACAAAAAAAAACTTTTATTTTAGTACTGGCAGACTTTCTGCCAGTACTTAAGATGGCGGGGACAATTGTGGGGTGGGGGAGGGAAGACAGCTGTTTGGGAGGGATCAGGGGGTGTGATGTGTCAGGTGGGAGGCTGATCTCTACACTAAAGCTAAAATTAACCCTGCAAGCTCCCTATAAGCTACCTAATTAACCCCTTCACTGCTAGCCATAATACACATGTGATGCACAGCAGCATTTAGCGGCCTTCTAATTACCAAAAAGCAACGCCAAAGTCATATATGTCTGCTATTTCTGAACAAAGGGGATCCTAGAGAAGCATTTACAACCATGTGTGCCATAATTGCACAAGCTGTTAGTAAATAATTTCAGTGAGAAACATAAAATTGTGAAAAATGTAGCGTTTTTTTCAATTTCATCGCATTTGGCGGTGAAATGGTTGCATGAAATATACCAAAATGTGCCTAGATCAATACTTGGGGTTGTCTACTGCACTACATTAAAGCTAAAATTAACCCTACAAGCTCCCTACATGCTCCCTAATTAACCCCTTCACTGCTGGGCATAATACACGTGTGGTGCACAGTGGCATTTAGCAGCCTTCTAATTACCAAAAAGCAACGCCAAAGCCATATATGTCTGCTATTTCTGAACAAAGGGGATCCCAGAGAAGCATTTACAACCATTTATGCCATACTTGCACAAGTTGTTTGTAAATAATTTCAGTGAGAAACCTAAAGTTTGTGAAAAAATTTGTGAAAAAGTGAACTTTTTTTTTATTTGATGGCATTTGGCGGTGAAATGGTGGTATGAAATATACCAAAATGGGCCTAGATCAATACTTTGGGATGTCTTCTAAAAAAAAATATATACATGTCAAGGGATATTCAGGTATTCCTGAAAGATATCAGTGTCCCAATGTAACTAGCGCTAATTTTGAAAAAAAGTTGTTTGGAAATAGCAAAGTGCTACTTGTATTTATGGCCCTATAACTTGCAAAAAAAGCAAAGAACATGTAAACATTAGGTATTTCTAAACTCAGGACAAAATTTAGAAACTGTTTAGCATGGGAGTTTTTTGGTGGTTGTAGATGTGTAACAGATTTTGGGGATCAATGTTAGAAAAAGTGTGTTTTTTCCATTTTTTTCCTCATATTTTATAAAAAATTTTCATAGTAGATTATAAGATATGATGAAAATAATGGTATCTTTAGAAAGTCCATTTAATGGCGAGAAAAACGATATATAATATGTGTGGGTACAGTAAATGAGTAAGAGGAAAATTACAGCTAAACACAAACACCGCAAAAATGTAAAAATAGCCTTGGTCCCAAACAGACAGAAAATGGAAAAGTGCTGTGGTCATTAAGGGGTTAATAAGATGTTTAACTGTGTATTTAATGTACAAATTTCACATTCCAATGTTCATCACATAAGGGAATATGTTCTATGTACAGTGGGTATTGAAAATAATCACCCCCTTAAAAATAATCACATTTTGCTGCTTTGCAGCCTGAAATAAAGACAGACGCAGTTTTTGTTTATCCAGTTGTAATTACTCAGTGCAACTTATAACATCCAAGTGAAAGATATCACACCAAAATATCAGGCAAAAATAAAAACAAATCAAAAACAGAATCACTAAGTTGGAAAAAGGATCACCCCCTCGTGTCAGTATTTTCTTGAACCACCTTTTGCTTTAATTACAGCCTTTAGTCTGTTAGGATATGTCTTTACTAATTTTGCTCATCTAGACTGTACAATATTTGCCCACTCTTCTTTGCAGAACTGCTCCAGTTCCGTTACATTTGATGGTGGCCGTTTGTGGATTGCAATCTTCAAGTCATGCCACAGATATTCAATGGGGTTTAAGTCTGGAATCTGACTAGGCCAGTGTTTCCCAATTCCAGGCCTCAGGACCCTTAAAGGGACACTATACCCAAACATTTTCTTTCATGATTAAGGTAGAGAATACATTTTTAAACAACATTCCAATTTACTTCTATTACCTAATTTGCTTAATTCTTTAGATATACTTTAATGAAGAAATAGCAATGCACACAGTGAACCAATCACAGGAGGCATCTATGTGCAGCTACCAATCAGCAGCAACTAAGCATATCTAGATATGCTTTTCAGCAACGAATATCAAGAGAATGAAGCAAAATAGATAATAGAAGAAAATTAGAAAGTTGTTTATAATTGTATGCTCTTTCTAAATCATGAGAGAGAAAAAATTGGGTTTCATGTCCCTTTAACAGGCCACATATTTATTATATCTTAACTAGAGCACAGGTGAACTGATCAGCTGATGGGTGAACTGATTAGTTCACCTGTGCTCTAGTTAAGATATAATGAATATATGGCCTGTTAAGGGTCCTGAAGACTGGGTTTGGGAAACAGTGGACTAGGCCATACAAGGACATTCACCTTTTTCTTCTTCAACCACTGTGTGGTCATTTATCCTGTGTGCTTTTGGTCATTGTCTTGTTGGAAGATAAACCTTCTTCCCATTGACAACTTCCTAGCAGAGGGCAGCAGATTTCTTTTATGTAATTGGCAAGAGTCCATGAGCTAGTGACATATGGGATATACAATCCTACCAGAAGGGGGCAAAGTTTCCCAAACCTCAAAATGCCTATAAATATACCTCCCACCACACCCACAACTCAGTTTTTACAAACTTTGCCTCCTATGGAGGTGGTGAAGTAAGTTTGTGCTTAGTTTTTATGATTTTCTTCTATGATAAGTGCTTCTAAGCTTTCTGAAGCCCAATTCCTCTCAGAGTACAGTGTTTGTCAGAGGGATGTGAAGAGAGTATCGCCTATTGATTTTATGGTTTCCCTCGCAGGAAATCTTTTCAAGGGTTCTCTGTTATCAGTCGTAGGGATTCATCTCCTACCTCCCTTTTCAGATCGACTATACACTCTTATATACCATTACCTCTGCTGATAGTTTTCAGTACTGGTTTGGCTATCTGCTATATGTGGATGGGTGTCTTTCGGTAAGTATGTATCATTATTTAAGACTCTCTCAGCTATGGTTAGGCGCTTTATGTATTAATATAAAGTTTTAAATATATGTTTCTTTCATGTAATTAGCAAGAGTCCATGAGCTAGTGACGTATGGGATATACATTCCTACCAGGAGGGGCAAAGTTTCCCAAACCTCAAAATGCCTATAAATACACCCCTCACCACACCCACAAATCAGTTTTACAAACTTTGCCTCCTATGGAGGTGGTGAAGTAAGTTTGTGCTAGATTCTACGCTGATATGCGCTCCACAGCAGGTTGGAGCCCGGTTTTTCCTCTCAGCGTGCAGTGAATGTCAGAGGGATGTGAGGAGAGTATTGCCTATTTGAATTCAATGATCTCCTTCTACGGGGTCTATTTCATAGGTTCTCTGTTATCGGTCGTAGAGATTCATCTCTTACCTCCCTTTTCAGATCGACGATATACTCTTATATACCATTACCTCTACTGATTCTCGTTTCAGTACTGGTTTGGCTTTCTACTACATGTAGATGAGTGTCCTGGGGTAAGTAAGTCTTATTTTCTGTGACACTTTAATGCTATGGTTGGGCACTTTTGTATAAAGTTCTAAATATATGTATTCAAACATTTATTTGCCTTAACTCAGGATGTTCAACGTTCCTTATTTCAGACAGTCAGTTTCATATTTGGGATAATGCATTTGAATAAATCAATTTTTTTCTTACGTTAAAATTTGATTCTTTTCCTGTGGGCTGTTAGGCTCGCGGGGGCTGAAAATGCTTCATTTTATTGCGTCATTCTTGGCGCGGACTTTTTTGGCGCAAAAAGTTTTTTCTGTTTCCGGCGTCATACGTGTCGCCGGAATTTGCGTCATTTTTGACGTTTTTTTGCGCCAAAAGTGTTGGCGTTCCGGATGTGGCGTCATTTTTGGCGGCAAAAGCATTTAGGCGCCAAATAATGTGGGCGTCTTTTTTGGCGCTAAAAAATATGGGCGTCACTTTTGTCTCCACATTATTTAAGTCTCATTATTTATTGCTTCTGGTTGCTAGAAGCTTGTTCACTGGCATTTTTTCCCATTCCTGAAACTGTCATTTAAGGAATTTGATCAATTTTGCTTTATATGTTGTTTTTTCTATTACATATTGCAAGATGTCCCAGATTGACACTGAGTTAGAAGATACTTCTGGAAAAACGCTGCCTGGTGCTGGATCTACCAAAGTTAAGTGTGTCTGTTGTAAACTTATGGTATCTGTTCCTCCAGCTGTTGTTTGTAATGAATGTCATGACAAACTTGTTAATGCAGATAATATTTCCTTTAGTAATGTTACATTACCTGTTGTGGTTCCATCAACATCTAATACTCAGAGTGTTCCTGTTAACATAAGAGATTTTGTTTCTAAATCTATTAAGAAGGCTATGTCTGTTATTCCCCCTTCTAGTAAACGTAAAAGGTCTTTTAAAACGTCTCATTTTTCAGATGAATTTTTAAATGAACATCATCGTTCTGATTCTGATAGTGGTTCCTCTGGTTCAGAGGATTCTGTCTCAGAGGTTGATGCTGATAAATCTTCATATTTATTCAAAATGGAATTTATTCGTTCTTTACTTAAAGAGGTTTTAATTGCTTTAGAAATAGAGGATTCTGGTCCTCTTGATACTAAATCTAAACGTTTAAATAAGGTTTTTAAATCTCCTGTAGTTATTCCAGAAGTTTTTCCTGTCCCTGATGCTATTTCTGAAGTAATCTCCAGGGAATGGAATTATTTGGGTAATTCATTTACTCCTTCTAAACGTTTTAAGCAATTATATCCTGTGCCATCAGACAGATTAGAATTTTGGGACAAAATCCCTAAGGTTGATGGGGCTGTCTCTACTCTTGCTAAACGTACTACTATTCCTACGGCAGATAGTACTTCCTTTAAGGATCCTTTAGATAGGAAGATTGAATCCTTTCTAAGAAAAGCTTACTTATGTTCAGGTAATCTTCTTAGACCTGCTATATCTTTAGCGGATGTTGCTGCAGCTTCAACTTTTTGGTTAGAAGCTTTAGCGCAACAAGTAACAGATCATAACTCTCATAGCATTGTTAATCTTCTTCAACATGCTAATAACTTTATTTGTGATGCCATCTTTGATATCATTAGAGTTGATGTCAGGTATATGTCTCTAGCTATTTTAGCTAGAAGAGCTTTATGGCTTAAAACTTGGAATGCTGATATGTCTTCTAAGTCAACTTTGCTTTCCCTTTCTTTCCAGGGTAATAACTTATTTGGTTCTCAGTTGGATTCTATTATCTCAACTGTTACTGGAGGGAAAGGAACTTTTTTACCACAGGATAAAAAATCTAAAGGTAAATTTAGGTCTAATAATCGTTTTCGTTCCTTTCGTTACAATAAGGAACAAAAGCCTGATCCTTCGCCCTCAGGAGCGGTATCAGTTTGGAAACCATCTCCAGTCTGGAATAAGTCCAAACCTTTTAGAAAACCAAAACCAGCTCCCAAGTCCACATGAAGGTGCGGCCCTCATTCCAGCTCAGCTGGTAGGGGGCAGATTACGTTTTTTCAAACAAATTTGGATCAATTCAATTCACAATCTTTGGATTCAAAACATTGTTTCAGAAGGGTACAGAATTGGCTTCAAGATAAGGCCTCCTGCAAAGAGATTTTTTCTTTCCCGTGTCCCAGTAAATCCAGCAAAGGCTCAAGCATTTCTGAAATGTGTTTCAGATCTAGAGTTGGCTGGAGTAATTAAGCCAGTTCCAGTTCTGGAACAGGGGCTGGGGTTTTATTCAAATCTCTTCATTGTACTAAAGAAGGAGAATTCCTTCAGACCAGTTCTGGATTTAAAAATATTGAATCGTTATGTAAGGAAACCAACATTCAAAATGGTAACTATAAGGACTATTCTGCCTTTTGTTCAGCAAGGGCATTATATGTCCACAATAGATTTACAGGATGCATATCTGCATATTCCGATTCATCCAGATCACTATCAGTTTCTGAGATTCTCTTTCCTAGACAAGCATTACCAGTTTGTGGCTCGGCCGTTTGGCCTAGCAACAGCTCCAAGGATTTTTACAAAGGTTCTCGGTGCCCTTCTGTCTGTAATCAGAGAACAGGGTATTGTGGTATTTCCTTATTTGGACGATATCTTGGTACTTGCTCAGTCTTCACATTTAGCAGAATCTCATACGAATCGACTTGTGTTGTTTCTTCAAGATCATGGTTGGAGGATCAATTTACCGAAAAGTTCATTGATTCCTCAAACAAGGGTTACCTTTTTAGGTTTCCAGATAGATTCAGTGTCCATGACTCTGTCTCTGACAGACAAGAGACGTCTAAAATTGATCTCAGCTTGTCGAATCCTTCAATCACAATCATTCCCTTCGGTAGCCTTATGCATGGAAATTCTAGGTCTTATGACTGCTGCATCGGATGCGATCCCCTTTGCTCGTTTTCACATGCAACCTCTTCAGCTCTGTATGCTGAACCAGTGGTGCAGGGATTACACAAAGATATCTCAATTAATATCTTTAAAACCGATTGTACGACACTCTCTGACGTGGTGGACAGATCACCATCGTTTAGTTCAGGGGGCTTCTTTTGTTCTTCCGACCTGGACTGTAATTTCAACAGATGCAAGTCTGACAGGTTGGGGAGCTGTTTGGGGGTCTCTGACAGCACAAGTTGTTTGGGAATCTCAGGAGGTGAAATTACCGATCAATATTTTGGAAATTTTCAGAGCTCTTCAGTCTTGGCCTCTTCTAAAGAGAGAATCGTTCATTTGTTTTCAGACAGACAATGTCACAACTGTGGCATACATCAGTCATCAAGGAGGGACTCACAGTCCTCTGGCCATGAAAGAAGTATCTCAAATTCTGGTATGGGCGGAATCCAGCTCCTGTCTAGTTTCTGCGGTTCATATCCCAGGTATAGACAATTGGGAAGCGGATTATCTCAGTCGCCAAACGTTACATCCGGGCGAATGGTCTCTTCACCCAGAGGTTTTTCTTCAGATTGTTCAAATGTGGGGTCTTCCAGAAATAGATCTGATGGCTTCTCATCTAAACAAGAAACTTCCCAGGTATCTGTCCAGATCCAGGGATCCTCAAGCGGAAGCAGTGGATGCGTTGTCACTTCCTTGGAAGTATCATCCTGCCTATATCTTTCCACCTCTAGTTCTTCTTCCAAGAGTAATCTCCAAGATTCTGAAGGAATGCTCGTTTGTTCTGCTGGTGGCTCCAGCATGGCCTCACAGGTTTTGGTATGCGGATCTTGTCCGGATGGCCTCTTGTCAACCGTGGACTCTTCCGTTAAGACCAGACCTTCTGTCTCAAGGTCCTTTTTTCCATCAGGATCTCAAATCCTTAAATTTAAAGGTATGGAGATTGAACGCTTGATTCTTAGTCAAAGAGGTTTCTCTGACTCTGTGATTAATACTATGTTACAGGCTCGTAAATCCGTATCTAGGGAGATATATTATAGAGTCTGGAAGACTTATATTTCTTGGTGTCTTTCTCATCATTTTTCCTGGCATTCTTTTAGAATTCCGAGAATTTTACAGTTTCTTCAGGATGGTTTGGATAAAGGTTTGTCTGCAAGTTCCTTGAAAGGACAAATCTCTGCTCTTTCTGTTCTTTTTCACAGAAAGATTGCTAATCTTCCTGATATTCATTGTTTTGTACAAGCTTTGGTTCGTATGAAACCTGTCATTAAGTCAATTTCTCCTCCTTGGAGTTTGAATTTGGTTCTGGGGGCTCTTCAAGCTCCTCCGTTTGAACCTATGCATTCTTTGGACATTAAATTACTTTCTTGGAAAGTTTTGTTCCTTTTGGCCATCTCTTCTGCCAGAAGAGTTTCTGAATTATCTGCTCTTTCTTGTGAGTCTCCTTTTCTGATTTTTCATCAGGATAAGGCGGTGTTGCGAACTTCTTTTAAATTTTTACCTAAGGTTGTGAATTCTAACAACATTAGTAGAGAAATTGTGGTCCCTTCATTATGTCCTAATCCTAAGAAATCTAAGGAGAAATCATTGCATTCTTTGGATGTAGTTAGAGCTTTGAAATATTATGTTGAAGCTACTAAGAATTTCCGAAAGACTTCTAGTCTATTTGTTATCTTTTCCGGTTCTAGGAAAGGTCAGAAGGCTTCTGCCATTTCTTTGGCATCTTGGTTGAAATCTTTAATTCATAATGCTTATGTCGAGTCGGGTAAAACTCCGCCTCAAAGGATTACAGCTCATTCTACTAGGTCAGTTTCTACTTCTTGGGTGTTTAGGAATGAAGCTTCGGTTGATCAGATTTGCAAAGAAGCAACTTGGTCTTCTTTGCATACTTTTACTAAATTCTACCATTTTTATGTGTTTTCTTCTTCTGAAGCAGTTTTTGGTAGAAAAGTACTTCAGGCAGCTGTTTCAGTTTGATTCTTCTGCTTATAATTTCAGTTTTTTTCATTATAAGATTTAAACTTTGTTTTGGGTGTGGATTATTTTCAGCGGAATTGGCTGTCTTTATTTTATCCCTCCCTCTCTAGTGACTCTTGCGTGGAAGATCCACATCTTGGGTAGTCATTATCCCATACATCACTAGCTCATGGACTCTTGCTAATTACATGAAAGAAAACATAATTTATGTAAGAACTTACCTGATAAATTCATTTCTTTCATATTAGCAAGAGTCCATGAGGCCCACCGTTTTTGTGTTGGTTATGATTTTTTTGTATAAAGCACAATTATTCCAATTCCTTATTTTTTATGCTTTCGCACTTTTTTCTTATCACCCCACTTCTTGGCTATGCGTTAAACTGATTTGTGGGTGTGGTGAGGGGTGTATTTATAGGCATTTTGAGGTTTGGGAAACTTTGCCCCTCCTGGTAGGAATGTATATCCCATACGTCACTAGCTCATGGACTCTTGCTAATATGAAAGAAATGAATTTATCAGGTAAGTTCTTACATAAATTATGTTTTTTTACTTATATTTGCCATGAGTCAGGTCTATGTATATTTCCCTTTGCAGTCTAAACAGTTTCAGTATAGGAATAATTTTTGGGAAGTTTATTTAAACTTTTTTTTCTTACCTGGGGTTCAGTCTTTTTCTAATTTGACTTGTTTCTCAATTTTTTTGGCGGGCAAATCTAGGCTCGCGAGCACACAAAATGATGATATTTATTGCGTCATTCTTGGTGCAAATTTTTTTGGAGCGAAGTTGTGCCTATGATGGCGCAAAATTCCTAATTGCCTGTGTCTTTGTTGACGCTAGTTGTTTTGGAATGAAGTTGCGTTTGTTATCACGCGAGTTGCATCATTTCCTAGTGTTAGTTTTGCACCAAAAAAATAGTTTAACTTCCTTTTGCATAATGCGTAATTCTTGGCGCCAAAATTTAGTTATTTTACCCCTCTATTGCTCGCTGTTTTCATGAATTTTGAAAACTATTATGCCTGCTTTTTTATTTTATTTTTTTGTTTTAAAAAATGCTTTCTTTATTTTTCTATCTACTGAAACTGCTACATTGTGGAAATTGAATGTTTTGCCTAATGTTATTTTTCTTTTTCTGTTACATTTTGCGAGATGTTACTGTAGAAATTATGATGCCCCGAAACACAATTCCACAAAGCTAAGTGTGTTCTTTTTATTTTTAAGCTCTTGTTATTTTCTTCAGCTCAATTTTGTGGCATTTATTTATTTTATGCTTAAAATGTTTCTATATGTACAATGACATTTACTGTTTTTACTTACTCAGTTCATGTACTTAATTTCATCTGCAAACATCACGTGTTATTGCTTTTATCATAAAGGTTATGACTGCTATTATGCCTTTAAGTAAACTTACAAGGTCATTTCAAAATTGTTGAGATTTAATTAATTTTGTTCTGACCGACAGCATACTTAAGTTTATTCTACTGATGAAGGTTTTCTTTGGCTTAAAGAATCCTGTATCAGAGACAGTTTTATTAAAACTTCTTATTTTTCATTTGAACATTCTTTGTTCTTTGTTAAGGAAAATTAATTTTTCGCTTTTAGGAACCTAGTCCTCCTATTAACTATCAGCTAGATTACGAGTTTTGCGTTATGAGTGAAAAAGCATCGTTATGCTTCATAACGATGCTTTTTCCCTAACGCCGCTATTACAAGACTTGCAGGTATAGGTGTACCGCACACCTTCTTGGCCATCACACAACGTCAGTACTGCACTTTTAAAAAAGTCCTTTTTCAATGGGACTTTTTTATAGCGCCGGTATTACAAGTTTGCCTGGGAGTCCAAAAAGTGAGCGGTATACCATATACTGACAAGATTCGTACCGCAATTTAAAGTCAGTAGTTATGAGTTTTACGTTACAAAGCTGTAGCATAAAACTCATAACTAAAGTGTTAAAAAGTACACTAACACCCATAAACTACCTATTAACCCCTAAACCAAGTCCCTCCCACATCGTAAACACTAAAATAAAATGATTAACCCATAATCTGCCGCTACGGACATTGCCGCCACTTAAAAAATGTATTTACCCCTATTCCGCTGCTTACTGACATCGTTGCAACTATAATAAACTTATTAACCCCTAAGCCTCTGCCCTCCTGCATTCCAAACACTCTTTAAATATTAGTAACCCCTAATCTGCCGTCCGCCCACACCGCCACTATAATAAACCTATTAACCCCTCCCGCATCACTACATAAATATATTAACCCCTAAACCTAACCCTAACACCCCCTAACTTAAATATAATTAAAATAAATCTAAACTTACAATTATTACCTAAATAGCCTATTTAAAACTAAATACATACTCAACTGTAAAGTAAAGCCTAAGCTAGCTACAAAATAACTAATAGTTACATTGTAGACGGCCGGAAGGGGCGGAGCTACACGGACACAGCGTGTGGTAGCGCTTTGGCTGGGAGAGAGTGCGCAACAAGCCCCAAGTGCTCCGAGGATTTTGCTCGGCAAGCCTGACCTTTAGGCACTTTGCCTGGTGCCCGCAGTAGCAGCGGGAAGCTTGGAACCCCAGTAAGGGTAAGCAGCACGGCCGTCAGGAGTAGACGTAACTCCAGACCCATTGCCTGGGTCACCTCTTGGAGGAACAGAACGCTGGAGCGGAGAGGCACTTAGAACCAGCAGGTATAAGCACGCTTATAAAGATGGAGCGGCAGCAAACAACCCCAATGTAAGGTACTGTTTTCTATTTTGGAATAGTCTGTGTGGGGGGAACGAAGACTAATAGTAAGGGAAACAAGACCAGGAATTCATTGGTGACAGTTCTCACTTGGGGAATACCTAAAAGAGCTGGAGGAATATTACCATAAGGGCTGAGGACTGGCTTAAACAGATAAGCAGACAAGGTTTATTGCGGAAGGGCGATCATTTTAATAAGCCCCCTTACAGGAAACATTACAGTGACATGAGCAGAGTCCCCCCCCCCCACGAAGTATAAGCACAATAAGTGTCTATGAGAGACTTAACAGCCGACTTTTTCTCTATATTATTTCAATGCTTGACAACGTCAAGGCGAAAGAAAATGCTATATGAATGATCTCCTGGAGAGGAAGCTTGTACACTATAGCTGTTGTTAGCCAGGTCCCGCAAGGTGGGTGAAGCCCTGGCTGGTCCGGAATAAGGAGAATTTAGACCTTTTCTTTTTATTGTGTGTGCTTATTGGCAAGTTTACATTGAAGGGTATTGCTGCATATTTTCAAAACCATCAAAGCTTTTTGGAAGAGAAAATAATTGGCCGCTGGAGTACTGTTATATAAATTTATGCTGGTTACTGAATCTATTCGGTTGGGACTTGTCTACTGGCTATAATAGGTGCCCTTAGCAGAAAGACAGTTACAACGGCTGAGCAGAACAGGGCAAAGCATGGCTAGCCAGTGGTACAAGTAAACTGCTACAGTTTGTTTTGAAGTAGCCGGCAGAACGTACAATCTTCAGAGACATTTGGAAATTGACTTATAAGATCACATATAAGGAGTTGGACTGCTTAGAGAACCCCAAGAGCCATATACTAAGCTATACTCAATGTATTTGTGGCAAGACAAAAGGCTCTTGGTTTCCCAAGTATTGTACTAGGCTAAGATGAGTACTAGATATGGTAGTATTATAAGGAATATCTAGAAAGTCAATGCTAAATTATGGTTACCCAGTGTTCTGAGGAGTAGGCGTAATAAGTTATCATAAATGCTTGTATAGAAATTTGCTAGGGTACTGGGTGCTTAGGAATATTAGCTATACCGGGATTTATTTATAAGTTTAAGCATTGTCTTAAAATTGTTGGCTCTAAGTTAAAGACAGCTGGATGCAGTAAATTCTATAGTAAGAGGTATAAATCTATCTTAGTTGACTGAGGTAATGTTGTAGTTAAAGCAGTATTGACAACCTAATCTGTTTAAGTTGTGGAAGGTTCGGGTAATCAGAACCTAAGTAAAAGAGACAGCAACAAAGGAAATATTATTAACAATCTCATGTATGTGTATATTGAAATCTGTTTATAAGGTGATACTGTTTTAAATTGTCTACATTCAAGAGAGCAAAAGCAGTGTGTTAAGCCTACAGGTTAAATAAAAATGTAGATTGGATGTTTAAAAAAAAAAAAAAAAAAAAACTAGATAACTGTTTCTTGTCGTTTAATCAGGCATTACCATATATAACTACACTTCACACGAACACTAGTATTAATACACAGACGTAGAAGCTATTCTACGCACCAATAATCACTTCCCCTCTTTTCGTCCCCTTTTTTATTCAATTGTTTTTTCTCCTCACTTGGGTTTGCCAGGCCACCACTAGGCCCCTATTATTTTGTATTAATCATTACACACACATATGGAAAGGTTTGTCACCATTAAAAATAAATCACCGGCAATGCCACCAAAAGGAAAAGAAAAAAAAAATCCAAAAAGAAACAGTTTAGACACAGAGAATAGTAGTTTACTAGAAACAACAAATATACATACAATGGAGTCTCAGGACTTATTAAAACAATTATCAGACATTATGCTCCCTCAATTCGATCAGGTAAAGAGGGATATCTCAGAACTAAGGTCAGAAGTTAAACAGTTTTCAGATAGACTGCAAGAGGCAGAAAACAGAATATCAGATATAGAAGATATGAATACCAGTCATGAGAATAAGTTAAAAGAACAGACTAGCCAAATACATTTATTACAGAACAAGGTGGAAGAATTAGAAGACCGAGCTAGAAGAAATAATGTCAGAATCATAGGATTACCAGAGATAGAGGAATTCCAGGATTTAATACATTTTACTGCAATACAACTACCATTGGGGTTGGGTATGCAGATCCCCCCACAAGGGATACAGGTTGAAAGAGCGCATAGAGTAGGTAACGCTAGAACTTATGCGGATGGTAAGACTAAGATTAGACCAGTCATTGTTAAGTACTTGAGCTTTCAAGATAAAGCTATGATTATGAGCCATTACAAGAAAAAATTCCCAGTAAAGATTGGGGAATACAACATTTTGCTTTTTCAGGATTTTTCAGTGGAAACGTCAAAGAAACGAAAAGAAATGGTACCTATCTGTACAAATTTAATTAAAACAGGCTTGAAAGCCTCAATTATATATCCAGCTAAAATTAAAATTTTTAGCGAGCAAGGAAACGTACTACTGAATAATTATGAAGTAGCTAAAGATTTCTTATACTCTAGACAGAACTCTTAGGGACAACAAGGTAGAAATGGCAGTTAACTAAAAGTAATATTAACAAGGTTCTAAGAAAGAAGAAACTTGAGAGAGGATTAATATTTTTAATCCCAGGGTTAAGAGGCTAGGTCCTCTAAGAGATGTGTTGGTCACTGTGCTAGCTGAGTATGATCTTCTCAGCATCTTTGGGCGATACGGAAGAGGTTATTTCTGTATCGGTTTTTCTTTTTATTACGTTTGGTTTATTGTTTACAATGTTTGTAATTATGTTTTTACCCCCCTTTCTCCTTTTTTTTTTTTTTTTTTTTTTTTTTTTCTCTCGCAATGTGCTATAGGGTATACTATAAGGTCTGATGGTTGAACAATTAAAAGTTATATCATGGAATGTGGGAGGGATCTCCTCATTATGGAAAAGGAAGAATATTTTGAAACAATGCAAAAAACATAATGCAGATATAATAATGTTACAAGAGACCCATTTGAAAGATCAGGAACTAGACAAACTTAAAGTAGGGTGGGTAGGGGAGGTGATTGCAACACCCTGTACAGCAAGGAAAAGGGGCGTAGCAATCATATTCAACAAAAAATTAGACTATAAAATTATGGGAAAAGAATTAGATATAGAAGGTAGGTTTGTAATTCTACATATTGCATTATATGAAAGATTCTTGATTCTATGTAATATTTATGGTCCAAACAGCCTAGATAAAGTTTTTTGGAATAAGATTCAAGTTAAACTAATGAAATATGGTGTGGACAATATAATATTGGGAGGTGACTTAAACATGGTGATGTATCCAACATTAGACAGGTTAAAACCCCCTATGAACAGTAATAGCCGAGCTGAAACCAAGTTACTTAAGAATTTTTGTAATAACCTAAGACTTAAAGACATTTGGAGAATCCAGAACCCAGATGTAAAATGTTTCTCTTGTATATACCACAGCCACAAAACTATGTCTAGGATAGATGCGTTTTTAATCTCAGAAAATTTATTAGGTACAGAAATATCTGCAGATATCAAAGAGGTGTTGATATCAGATCATGCTATTATTTTATTAAATTTTAAGTTTAAAAAGGTCGTAAGAGACCCAGCAAAGTTTTTTTTTCCTATACATTTGAGTACCAGTGTACAATTTAAGGATTGGTTAAAGAGAAAATGGCAGGAATATGTATATTTTAATAAGGAATATGAAAATAAATATGAAGTCTTTTGGGAGGCTTTTAAAGCGTTTATTAGAGGGGAAACTAAGGCGTATTTGGTTAGAAATAAACGAATAGCACAACAGAAGGATATGCAGTTAGCAGGGCAAGTACGCAATTGCTATAATGCATTCTTAAGTGATAGATCAGGGACACTGTGGGACAAATATATAAGGGCCAAACAAGGGAGAGATACTTTCCTCATGCAAAAGTTACGACAAGAAGATCTTAGAACAAGGGCTTTTTGTTATAGACATAGCGGTAGAGCTGGTAAATTTTTGTCAAATCTAGTGAAGATCAAGAAGAAGAAGCGTGCCATAGAGACTATTAGAAAGGGTTCTGAGAGATTGACTAATATTAAAGAAATAAATGAGTATATATATGAATATTATCAAAAGCTGTATACAAAGGATAAGATCCATTTGGAAGCAAAAGCAGAGTTTTGGGATAAAATCAGATCGCCAATGTTAGACGAAGAAGATTTAGTCGAGCTGAATATACCTATAACACAGGAAGAAATTAGGGAAGCAATCAATAAAACGGTGGCTAACAAGGCCCCTGACCCAGATCAGATCCCGATAGAACTATACAAAATTCTGAAGGAAGAAATAACTCCCACGCTAGAAGCCCTCTTTAATACATTATATATTAATAATAAAATGCAGTCTAAATATTTTACATCATCAACAATTTCATTAGTCTTGAAAAAAGGTAAGAACCCGGAAGAGATGGGTTCATACAGCAAGGAAAAGGGGCGTAGCAATCATATTCAACAAAAAATTAGACTATAAAATTATGGGAAAAGAATTAGATATAGAAGGTAGGTTTGTAATTCTACATATTGCATTATATGAAAGATTCTTGATTCTATGTAATATTTATGGTCCAAACAGCCTAGATAAAGTTTTTTGGAATAAGATTCAAGTTAAACTAATGAAATATGGTGTGGACAATATAATATTGGGAGGTGACTTAAACATGGTGATGTATCCAACATTAGACAGGTTAAAACCCCCTATGAACAGTAATAGCCGAGCTGAAACCAAGTTACTTAAGAATTTTTGTAATAACCTAAGACTTAAAGACATTTGGAGAATCCAGAACCCAGATGTAAAATGTTTCTCTTGTATATACCACAGCCACAAAACTATGTCTAGGATAGATGCGTTTTTAATCTCAGAAAATGTATTAGGTACAGAAATATCTGCAGATATCAAAGAGGTGTTGATATCAGATCATGCTATTATTTTATTAAATTTTAAGTTTAAAAAGGTCGTAAGAGACCCAGCAAAGTTTTTTTTTCCTATACATTTGAGTACCAGTGTACAATTTAAGGATTGGTTAAAGAGAAAATGGCAGGAATATGTATATTTTAATAAGGAATATGAAAATAAATATGAAGTCTTTTGGGAGGCTTTTAAAGCGTTTATTAGAGGGGAAACTAAGGCGTATTTGGTTAGAAATAAACGAATAGCACAACAGAAGGATATGCAGTTAGCAGGGCAAGTACGCAATTGCTATAATGCATTCTTAAGTGATAGATCAGGGACACTGTGGGACAAATATATAAGGGCCAAACAAGGGAGAGATACTTTCCTCATGCAAAAGTTACGACAAGAAGATCTTAGAACAAGGGCTTTTTGTTATAGACATAGCGGTAGAGCTGGTAAATTTTTGTCAAATCTAGTGAAGATCAAGAAGAAGAAGCGTGCCATAGAGACTATTAGAAAGGGTTCTGAGAGATTGACTAATATTAAAGAAATAAATGAGTATATATATGAATATTATCAAAAGCTGTATACAAAGGATAAGATCCATTTGGAAGCAAAAGCAGAGTTTTGGGATAAAATCAGATCGCCAAAGTTAGACGAAGAAGATTTAGTCGAGCTGAATATACCTATAACACAGGAAGAAATTAGGGAAGCAATCAATAAAACGGTGGCTAACAAGGCCCCTGACCCAGATCAGATCCCGATAGAACTATACAAAATTCTGAAGGAAGAAATAACTCCCACGCTAGAAGCCCTCTTTAATACATTATATATTAATAATAAAATGCAGTCTAAATATTTTACATCATCAACAATTTCATTAGTCTTGAAAAAAGGTAAGAACCCGGAAGAGATGGGTTCATACAGACCCATCTCTATGTTAAATAATGATTATAAACTTCTTATGAGCGTGATTGCCCAAAGACTAAAGAAAATGATGGCCCCATTAATACATAAAGACCAAGTTGGCTTTATGCCAAATAGGACTTCTACGACCAATCTGAGGAAACTACAGTTGCTAATAGGCTATTATTGGAATCAGGTTAAAAAAAAGGGAACTGGGATTCAAACAGACATGGCTATTACATCTATCAATGCTGAAAAAGCTTTTGAGATGATTACGTGGGACCATTTATTTACAACAATTAAGAATTTTGGAATTACAGGTTATTTCCTCAGACTGGTACAATTGATTTATAACGAACCACAGGCTAACATCTTGATAAATGGCACTATATCACAAAATTTTATACTACAGAAAGGAACCAGACAAGGGTGCCCTTTATCCCCTTATTTGTTCAATTTAGCTATTGAACCTCTAGCTGTACATCTGAGAAAGGAAATAGAAGGGATCTGGTTAGGGAATAGAAGAATAACGTTGTTATTATATGCTGACGATTTATTGGTCTTCTTAAGAGACTCTCAATGAAATATTCCTCTACTAATTCAAATTCTGAGAGAGTTTGGTAAGTTTGCAGGCTACAAAGTAAATATTGATAAATCAGAGATCCTTTGGTTAAAAGAAAAAAAAGATAGTTATAAGAATGCCCCATTTAAGGATGCAAATGGAAAGTTAAAATATTTAGGCATTGTATTGTCTAGAGATCCTGAGAACTGGTATACACTAAACTACCCTCAAATGTGGGCAAAAATATCCAAGGATATGGCTAGCTGGGCTAATTTTCCATTGACCCTGTCAGGTAAAATAAATTTAATCAAAATGGTCCTATTCCCTAAAATTTTGTACCTACTACAAAACTTACCTAGATTTATCAATCGGAAGGACTTAGCATTATTTAAACGGGATTGTCTAAAATTTCTATGGGGTAGCAAACGTAAAGCAATTGCATTACACAATTTGTCACTATTTAAAACAGGGGGCGGATTAGCTTTCCCAGATATAGAACTATATAATCTAATATGTATGGGTAAATTTGCATTAGAATGGCTAACAGAGGCAAATTATTTTGAATGAAATAGAAGAATTTTTAGTGGCTCCATATGGTTTAAAAGCATTATTACATTATAAAGGGAAATTACCAGATAAAGTTAAAAAGCGATCTACCGTTAAGAATATAATAACTGCATGGCATAAACTTCTGAAATTATTATGTGTTAGCCCGGAATATTCAAAGTATTTGACGATATTGGGGAACCCTAATTTTATACCAGCAATAGAGTCGAAAGTTTTTCATAGATGGAAGAGGAAGGGCCTAATTTTCATACAGCAATTACAAGACAGGGAAACTAAAGGTTGTAGAACGTTTCAGGATTTAAGTAGAGAGTTTTAAATCCCAAATAATCAATTTTTCGCATATTTGCAAGTACGGCATTTTTTAGAAACTTTTAATAAAGAAGCTATACAAGATAGTTTAGGCGGAAAGATGACTATGGTACTAAATGTGTACACTCAAGGAAACTATTCTATCTCTTTTTGGTATAAAATAATTAAAAAGTTCCAAGAAACAACAAGAATAGGGGCGTTGGCAGCAAGCTGGCGACAGCCAATAGAGAGGTTACAAAAAAGCTTCACTCTGGTAGATAAAGCAACACTATCTATAGGTTGGAGAGAGTCCCAAATGAAAATAATAAATAAGGTATATATTACGCCTGCTGTTAAAGCTAAATGGGATAAAAGTGCGGAAAATAAATGTCCTAGATGTAGTTTCCCATTAGCTGATCTGACACATTGTTTATGGTCCTGTCCAAAGATTCAAAAATTCTGGAGTAAGTTGAATTTTTGGTTGAACAGGATTAATGGGAAAAAGATCAAGCTAGAAAAAGAGGATATTATTTTTATGTATCAAACCCCCAGATTACAGATTAATTTTAAATTTGTAAATACAGTAATTATAATAGGAAGGTCATTAATCTTGAAATATTGGAAGTCCAGGAAAGCTCCTAGTTTAACAGAGTGTATCAATAAGATTAAGGGACAATTGATAGTGGAACAATTTGATACTACAGTCAATTCTGAAACCCAGATCAAACGCTTCCTTGACAAATGGAAGAGATTTATCCAGGCATTTTCGGAAACAGAACAGACGCGACTAATATACCCTTTTAGAGACTCAGAAACATTGAATAACGCGATTGCAAGAAATGAATTTCCAAATTGGACTTAATCTGCAGGAATTTTATTTATTTTTTTCCCCCTCCCTTCCTTTCCCTTTCTTATTTCTTTCTTTCTTTTTTTTTTTAATGATAAATAAGAATCTTTAAATAATCAGACTTGGCATGTGGTTTAGAGTTATGTCAGTGCAATCGATAGGAGGGTACAAGGATAGAGGATTTAATCTAGTAATCGATTGCTCTGTTTTCTCTTTTTTCTGGATTTTGTATAAAACAGAAATATGGAATTTTTTAGTTTTCTTTTGAATTATAAATAATAAGGATTATATGATAGCCTTGCATGGCGAATCTTTTCTGTTTTGCTCTCATGATGTTTGGATTATTTTGCCATGCCTGTATGAATTGTATTTGTTCAATAAAAAATTCAATAAAAAAAAAATAGTTACATTGTAGCTAGCTTAGGTTTTATTTTTATTTCACAGGTAAGTTTGTATTTATTTTAACTAGGTAGACTAGTTAGTAAATAGTTATTAACTATTTAATAACTACATAGTTAAAATAAATACAAAGGTACCTGTAAAATAAAATCTAACCTGCCTTACACTAAAAACTAACATTACAATAAAATTAAAAAATTAAATTAATCAAATACAATTATCTAAATTACAAAAAAATAAACACTAAATTACACAAAATAAAAAACTAAATTATCCAAAATATAAACAAATTACTCCTAATCGAATAGCCCTATAAAAATAAAAAAGCCCCCCAAAATAAAAAAAACTCTAACCTACACTAAACTGCCAATAGACCTTAAAAGGGCCTTTTGCAGAACATTACCCAAAAGAAATCAGCTCTTTTACCTTTAAAATAAAAATACAAACAACCCCCAACAGTAAAATCCACCACCCACACAACAAAACCCCCCCAAATAAAAACCTATCTAAATAAACCTAAGCTAACCATTGCCCTGAAAAGGGCATTGGATGGACATTGCCCTTAAAAGGACATTTAGCTCTTTTACATTGCCCGAACCCTACTCTAAAAATAAAACCCACCCAATAAACCCTTAAAAAACCTAACACTAACCCCCGATGATCCACTTACAGTTTTCGAAGACCGGACATCCATCCTCATCCAGGCGGCAGAAGTCTTCATCCAAGCGGGCAGAAGTCCTCATCGAAGTCGGCAGAAGTATACATCCAAGCGGGCAGAAATCTTCATCCAGAAGGCATTTTCTATCAGAATGTAAGGGATGTCATCTTGGATGATGTCACTTAAAGGGAAACTTCATTCTACAGCAGCGATCGGAAGAAGAGGATGCTCTGCGCTGGATGTCTTGAAGATGGACCCGCTCCGCGCCGGATAGATAAAGATAGAAGATGCCGTCTGGGTTTAAATATAACTTTTTCTTTTCCCATAGACATCAATGGGGCTGCGTTACGAAGCTTTTGTTTCTGCGATCGCAGGTGTTAGGCTTTTTTCTTTTTTACCCACTCTCCCCATTGATGTCTATGGGAAAATCATGCACGACCACGTCAAAACACCGCTTGTATTTCACTGAGGTATGGAGCTCAACGACACCATATCACCTGTACAAGCCGGGTTTTACAAAACCTGTAATAGCAGCTCTATAGGGAGGTGAAATACCACCACTTTTGTGGCGGTCGTTAAATTCCCTATAGTGCTCAAAACTCATAATCTAGCTGTATGTTATTTTAAAATCTTGATTTTAAGATTTTAATTTGCTCCTGAGGGTTTTTCCTATTCAAGATGCTAACTGTATTATGTTCTAAAGAATGGTTTATCCTGATTCCCTTTTGGGACTGTACTACTATTTCTATGGAAATTGGTACTTATTTTTAGGATTCTTTAGAGATTAAATATAACCTTAGTAGAGCGTATTCATGTACTGTTTATAGCTCAGCCTTTATCAGTGACTGACATTACTGTTCTTTCATTCTTTTTTGTTGTTGAACAGTTAGCATAAGCAGTTTCAGATTCTCAAGTATATATATATATAGTGTCAGTATATTTATAAAAATCTTCAGTAGTGCTCTCCAAATAATATATCAGCCTATGGCAGGATTATAATACAATGTACTTAATAATTATCCTTTAAAAATATCAACCCTCAATCATTATGCATCTACTAGAAACCATTAAATCAATATAAATATCTGAATTCTTTTATTTAGTTAATATCTATGAGCATATTAGAATATATTTGTAGGAACCAGAATATGAGACAATACTATACACGTTTACCTTATTAACAATAGAAGTTTCACCCAGTTAACACAATGAGACTACAATCTTTAACTTTTAATATCCAAGCAATACAATTCTAACAGTGCTTATAAACAATAGGATAATATATATATATATATATATATATATATATATATATATATATATATATATATATATATATATATATTCAGCTATTTAACTGCAATTTATCCTAATAACATTTTAATTCACAACATCAGAAATTGGACAGATAAGTTACTTAACCTACAAGATACAGATTTAACACTATACAGGGTTGTGGCTATCAGTTTTAAAATATAATTTATTTCTTTAAGTCTGCCAAACACAGAAACAATGAATTTTAAATGTTTTGCATACAAAAAGGCAAGCTAAGAATTATTAAAAACTATGAAACAAAGTTTAAAAATATTATTTGCTCTTTAAATCTATTTGCTACAGCAATTTCTCAATACGTTACCAAGATGAACACCAACCAATATCCAATATCTCTTAACAGGAATGATCTAACCTCAGAAGACCAAGATTGGGGGTATCTGCATATGGAGCATATAGATAGCCGTTTGCTTTGTAATAACTGTCGCAGTTATTTTCCTTCAGGGATAGGCAGAGAGAGCCAGCAGCAGCCTCTTGTAGCCTCTATGCTTGGGGTTAAATCATCTGATCTTACCCCTCCCCTTTTTTGATCAGTACCCATCATTGGTTAGATTGGAAACGCCCAAAACGGAAGCTTGTCTCGGATTGGATATCTGGAATATCTAATCGGATTGGCCCTTAACGGAGCTGAGCATGTTCACCATGTAAACGCATCTTTTGAACAGTTAAATTCCCTTAACTGTCCTACTGGATTTTGGCCCTCTGGTGGCAGCGTGACAAACAAACAAATTCACATTTAATTATTTCTAGGCAGTGAAAGAAAATATTTCTTTAAAATGTGTAACAAATACCATAATTTTCTTACATTAGTAAGTTATATGTTTATATGTACTGTATTATATCACATTATTTATTCTGATCAATTTGACATGAAACACAGTATGCCCTTAACACCATACTATGTCAAAACAACTATACTGCTAATAATTCCAAAATTAATAGCATTTATACATCTGTTATATTTCTGTGTATTTCTTCCTGAGTATATGAATCTTGTCTATGTAGATCTGAAATAAAATAAGTGTTAATAATCACTTCTGTTTAGGTCCACAAATATCTATTCATGTTCTTAAAAACGCAGAGACTAAGACATTTTATGCTTTCAAAATATGTATGTATATATATATATATATATATATATATATATATAGAGAGAGAGAGAGAGAGAGAGAGAGAGAGAGATAGATAGATAGATAGATAGATAGATAGATAGATAGATAGATAGATAGATAGATATATCTACACACATACACATCCATTTCTATGCAGTATCTTGTATTTATTATCTTTTAGCCCCATCTAGAAAAACAGGAAAACATGTTGCATATATGTAATATCCTATAAATATACAGTCTCATATCCATTAAAATATATATATTTTCCTAGGAGTATATTTTATTTGAAATCTAAATACAGTTGTTTGAAACATGTAAGTCATGTGCATTCACTGTGTTATCCTAATCCAGATATCATGTCTACGTTATGTATATTCAAATGTCAGAAGTTACATAGTATGGGTCACTTAGCAAGCAGCTGTTAAAAGCCATTTCTTTAACCCCCACTGCTCTTCCTCCAAAATCTCCTCCTACCTTAAAGACAGTTCCCAGACTCTTCGTCTTCCTCACCGCATTGGGTACAGAGTGCTCTGGATTTTTTTTGCACTTCCAACTAAAGAACAAATGCTTTAGTGTCAAAGTGAAATTTTAAATGACAAATCTGGTGTGGACTTCATTTTCACACTCTAGCTAGAAATGTCTCTGGAGATATCCTGTCTGCAATTGAGTCCTGGAATATGTTTATTCAAACTTGTGGGGGTTTTGTGAATCAAATCCTGACATCAGAATTTCAACACTATTTCAGTAAAATCTGATAAAAATATGGTTTCATACATAAACTCATTCCCCTGTCCTATTGACATCCATATATATATATATATATATATATATATATATATATATATATATATATATATATATGTATATATATATATATATATATGTATTTACCTGTACCCTGACACAAGTATATATATTTACTTCTGATGAATTCATTTTATTATGTTTAATATATCTATTATTAGGATTTCAAACATATTTTATTATCTCTAGCTTGTTAGGATAATAATTTGTTTGATTTTTATTATCTCCACTATTTCTGGAGGTTTAGATTTTTGCTGCCCTAGTTTTAGTCCGTTGATGTAGATCAGTTGGTGAATGTCCTGACTACAAACGCTTGTTCTAGATCCAAGGGTCTTAGATTCGTATCCCAGCAGGGTTAATACAGCCAGTTTGCCTTTTTGAGGTCAATTTATTGTGTACCATTTATTTGGTTAATAACAACAACTTAAAAAAATAAATGTGCAAATAATTCCACAAAGTGAAACAAATTTAATGGAAGGATATATTAGTTCTTAGAGGAATCTCCTGGGACTGTGGTCTTCAAACGAGTCCTCAAATGGATTGAAAAAAAAGCACAAAATAGTGTAACTCTGTAAACTAACTGGAAGCACTTGTGAAAGAAGGACAAATGGTTACTCACATTTGATGGAGCTAACACAAGCTCTATAAGATGTGAACACCTACTTTATACTGGTAGGCAAACAGTATCTCACACTGCAGTAGTTTAAAATAATATTTATAAAAAAACTAAAAACTTAACAAATGCAAAGTGAACATCATAACTGGAAGGGATCTGACTGAGAGACAATGCAAGGATTATCACAGTCCAGAGTCAACCACACAGCCGGATGGATACGGATGGAGGGCAGAAGCTTAACCGCTTACAAACCTCAATCCTGTAGGTATCACTCCACCCTTGGCGTCACTAGCAAGTTTTGACGTAATGGTGAGAAAAGAGTTCTGACGTATGTTTCGCTTTGCAGCTTTGTCAAGGAATGGTGTGAGCATATCCAAAATTATTATTATTATTATTATTATTATTATTATTATTATCAGGTATTTGTAGAGCGCCAACAGATTCCGCAGTGCTGTAAACATAGTCAGTGTATAGGATAGCTTTGTAGGGGTCAAGTGGGTAGAGGGCCCTGCCGAGAGTTTCACTGTTGTAGTCAGCTCTTATGAAGTGATCTGTAAACAGCTGGGCCCATAGGCTTACAATCTAAGGGGTTCAAGGGGAAAGCAATGGTGATAGGAAAGGTTAGTGTTGGTTGTATGCATCCCTGAATAGTAGAGTTTTTAGGGAGTGCTTGAAGCTGTTAAAACTAGGGGAGAGTCTTATGGAGCGAGGCAGGGAATATTTACCTGTACCCTGACACAAGTATATATATTTACTTCTGATGAATTAATTTTATTATGTTTAATATATCTATTATTATGATTTCAAACATATTTTATTATCTCTAGCTTGTTAGGATAATAATTTGTTTGATTTTTATTATCTCCACTATTTCTGGAGGTTTAGATTTTTGCTGCCCTAGTTTTAGTCCGTTGATGTAGATCAGTTGGTGAATGTCCTGACTACAAACGCTTATTCTAGATCCAACAGTCTTAGATTCGTATCCCAGCAGGGTTAATACAGCCAGTTTGCCTTTTTGAGGTCAATTTATTGTGTACTATTTATTTGGTTAATAACAACAACTTAAAAAATAAATGTACAAATAATTCCACAAAGTGAAACAAATTTAATGGAAGGATATATTAGTTCTTAGAGGAATCTCCTGGGACTGTGGTCTTCAAACGAGTCCTCAAATGGATTGAAAAAAACAGCACAAAATAGTGTAACTCTGTAAACTAACTGGAAGCACTTGTGAAAGAAGGACAAATGGTTACTCACATTTGATGAAGTTAATACAAGCTCTATAAGATGCGCACACCTAATTTATAATGGTAGGCAAACAGTATCTCACACCGCAGTAGTATAAAAGAATATTTATTAAAAAAACTAAAAACTTCAGAAATGCAAAGTGAACACCATAACTGGAAGGGATCTGGATTATCACAGTCCAGAGTCAACCACACAGCAGGATGGATACGGATGGAGGGCAGAAGCTTAACCACTTACCAACCACAATCCTGTACCGGTTAGGTATCACTCCGCCCTTGGTGTCACTAGCTTGTTTTGACGTAATGGTGAGAAAAGAATTCCAACGTACGTTTCGCTTTGCAGCTTTGTCAAGGAATAGAGTGCGCATTTACAAAATGTCCTTTATACAGTAGAATATGGTCAAACCGGAAGTGCTTGATGATTGATCCGCCATAATGAAAATGGGTAAATCGTTATTATGTATTGGCAACCCAAAAATAAACATTTTTTAAAATCCGGCAGCTGTTTATAACCAATATATGGAAACAGTAGTTAAGGGTAAATTGTTAACAATGCATCATTTCATTTTAAACATAAACACAATATCAATGTATCTTGTTAATACAAACAGTAAGTGAGAGACTATATTAAAAATTGTTCTTGTGACATAATAAGGGGAATCTGACAAAACACCTTATACATAGAAGAATATTATCCCATGTTAAACAAACATATCTAAGAACTCCAATAATAAAATCAGTGATATTGATTGATATTATTATAAATGTGAATCTCACCTAGCACCTTATACATAGAAGGATATAATCCAATGTTTAAAAAGCAAATCTAAAATAATAATATAAAAAGCATTCTGTGTATCACCCCCGCTCCAACTGGGTACCACCTTCCTAATCCCTAAAAACTGGAGATCAACCACTCTTCTATTATGTTTCCTATCAAAATTAGCAGATACTGTGTGGTTTGGAAAACCTTTCTCAATATTGTATATGTGTTAATTGAGTCTTGTTTTTAATAATCTAGAGGTACGCCCTATATAAATCAAGTCACACAAACAGCGTAATAGGTAAACCACATTTTTGCTGTTACAGGTGATAAACTGATCTATATCATAACTTTTTTTGCCATCTTTTGAATAAAACTTATTACTCAACTTAGGGGAGAGTTTCATATGTTTGCATGCATTGCAAAACTGGCACCTTCTAAAACCCATATGTGAGGGAAGAAGCCAATTTTTTGTTAGATTCTCATCTGATCTTATAGAATTATTGGAATGTTGCAGTTTTTAATTAGGAACTTTTCTGAACATGATATTTGGACCATCTCCTAAAAGTTTTGACAACCCTGAATCACGGAAAAGTATACCCCAATGTTTCTGTATAATTCCCCTTAGATCATTACTTTGTGTACTGTGTTGGAATATAAGCATATTCGCTAGTTTGTCATCATACTTGTTATTAGCCGACATTTTATTTTTATATTGAAGTAATTATTTTCTATCTAATTTAGACAATTCTATTTTTGCATCCAATAAATGACCTGAATAGTTCTTTAAAAATCATTTTTTCTAAATTTGTGACTGTTCCTGATACTTATCTATATCTTTAGAGTTTCATCTCAACCGAACAAACTGTCCTTTTTATATATTTGTTAGCCAGTGTTTTTGGTGACAGCTATCTAAATTAATATAATTGTTCACATCAATACTTTTAAAATAATTCTTGGTTTTTATTACATTGTCCTCAATGTATAATTCCAAATCTAAAAATTCCATATTGGTTCTACTATGTTTCCAAGTAAGATCTACTTTGAATTCATTACCTTTTAGGTGTTGTATAAACTCTAGCAGTTGTGCCTCATCACCTGACCAAATCATAAACAGGTCATCGATATAGCGATGGTAGGACACCAGATACTGCGCCCAGGGGGAGTCATAGATGTATTTATTTTCCCAATCTGCCATATACAAGTTGGCATAACTGGGCACAAATCTGGTGCCTATCGCCGTACCACCAACCTGCAGGTAATAACTATGGTTAAACAAAAAATAATTAGTCTCAAGAATGAGTTTAATACCTTCTAGGATAAACTCTAATTGTTTTGGATCTAATGTTTCATATTTTTCTAAAATGTTTTTGATAGAAATTATCCCCAAATCTTTTTCTATAATAGAATATGACAATGAAACATCGCTTGTTACTAACCACCTGGTTTCATTCCATTTTATGTGCTCCAAGATATTTAAAATGCTAATAGTGTCCTTTAAATAGGACCTCATATTTGTGAAATATATTTGTAAGAAATGTTAGATATAAAAAGAAAGATTGCTAGTGAGGGAATTGACCCCTGACACGATGGGTCGGCCAGGTGGATTGTGAAGATCTTTATGAATCATCGGTAACATGTAAAATGTAGGTGTCTTTGGAAATTTAACATTGAGGAAAGAATGCTCCTTTTATTTAAAATATTATCCTTAAAACCTTTTTTAAAATACTGATCTAACCTTCTTTTAAATTTCGTAATAGGGTTAGAAGTTAATTTGTTATAGGTATTTGTATTATTAAGCTGTCTATAATGTTCTGCATCATATTGTGTCTTATCAAGTATTACGTTGCCCCCGCCCTTATCCCCAGGCTTTATAATAAATTCTCTATTCTGATTAAGTTCTAAAAGTGCTGTTTGTTCCTCTTTTGATAGATTAGATTATATTTAACTTTTAATTCTTTAATATCCCTGTGAACCATTTCTAGAAACGTTTCCATGGGAGCTGATTTATATTGTGCTGGATTAAAATGTTTTATAGATTTAGTGTGAAGTGATGCGCTTTGCTCTCCCAACTAGCCAATCTTAATATACTACCTCCTTCCTAGATAGTTCAAATATGGTATACAAATAACAATAAGGGTAGATGGCGCTAAAAAGCAATTGGGTAACTAAATAGTGGTATATAGTGAGGGATAATTCTCAAACCTCTCTTCTAAATTTAGACTATATCTAGATAGTCACAATTTTCCAACAAACTGATTCCCAATCTGTAGTTCAATCAAATCTATAACAACTTTTATTATCAGTATTTTTGAACAATTTTGCTCTAATAGACCAACTTGTACAGTAAAATTTCTTCAAGCTTTCATAATGCAAATAAATCTAAAATCATATATATTAACTGACTGTCAGCTTTAAAACATCTTAAAAAACGTTTGATAGACACAATATCTCTAAAATTCTTGCTACAGTGACTGCTTCGTTTCTATGCAGTTAGAAAATACAGCTCTAATGCTTCAAATGTAAAACATATTCACAGTGATAAATGACAGCGGTATCTCTTTAAATTTTTTTTTTTTTGCCTGCAGGCTGTAACGTTTTTTCAGATAGTACAGTCTTTCCTTTGTATGCTGTTTTCACAGACAATTGATGCAGGTGCTTTTAAGTTGCAAATTACAGTCTCTGCTTCTATTAGCAATTGGTGTGGGTGTATTTCTTTAAAAAACTTTGTGCTCTGAGACAAGGTGATTATACAGTTCAGAGTATAATAAAATATTGGTTCTTGTGATTTATGGGAGGTAGCTCCCTTACGCTTAATCTATTTCAGCCTCTTTGTGTTCAGATGATTTCTCACCTCTTTGGCTGCCGTCTGCAGGAAACTTTAGGTGTATATACACTCTCACCTGCTTTTGGCTTTTCCTTCCGGCTGGTCTTCTCCCGCTGAGACATGCTGTGCACTGCGCGTCTCAGTCTGCTGGAAAACTTTGCGTGGTTCTTCACTTGCGCAAGCCTTACTTACCACAATCAGACTCCCATCCAAGGAATGAAGATGCAAAAGTTGCTCTGCTCTTAAGTACCAAGTACGCAGAGTTTCTCCTTTCAAGTGTCTTTCTGTTACCTCTCACAGCAGCTTGCATACAATCCTTTCTACGCGTTTCACCCTTTCACTCAGGGCTTTTTCAAGATGCTGTATGCTGCTTGTTGCTCTCCTTAAATACACTCAAACACACCTGTAATTGCTAAGTTCACTCCTCCTTTGACCTGGAAGTCTTTCAACAGTTAAAGTGTGATCTTTGTATATAATCATATACCGCTGTCTTTGTGCTTTTTATTTATACCAGACTGTTAATTATTCATTCTAAATTGATATAAGACTCATAAAATAGATAAAAATGTTAACATATTAGTTGTCAACCTAGTTTTGAAGCATATAAAAACTGAATCTCTAAATTAAAGTTTCTTAAAAATTATGATCTATCCGGGTATTGAACCCTTGTCTCCACGGTCTGAGGATGCAGAGTTCCCTCTAAGCTATAATTGCTCTTATACTTGTTATGATCTTTTATTCATTAAATCTGATTTATTTTTGTTTTGTATACCCTAATGTTTTATTAGGCCTACTGTGATTAGCTTCCTTATTTTATTTGTTCTAATACATAAAAAATATATATAAAAATATTTTTCAGAAAAGATAGGTAGTTCTTATTTGGGATTGAACACGGTCTCCTCCTTCCTAGGTTTACATGGCTACCTCCATACCATACACTCCTTCTCATTCTCTCTCTCTTTTCTAGGTGTCCTTTATATGATTTTCTTCCTTTTTATTTTTGCTTCCTTCTAACTATAGAGACTTCTCCTCTAATATTTTATTTAGTTCTTTTGTTGTCCCTAAGTTGATGAAATAAGCTGATGTCTGTTTGAGAGTGGGGAGACTTTTTATTTGTTCAAACTTCTGTTACATTAAAAATGGGCTTATGTCTAACTCAGAATTTAGACCATTGGGATATAAGGTGTCAAAATTGTAAATTATCTCTGCTTCTTTTTTGAGTAGGAGATTTTCAAAGTTCCCTCCTCTCCAGCTCCCTTTTACTTTACATAGACCCCAAAATTGTAGATCATTTACGTTATTTTTATGGACTGTCCTAAAGTGCTGATACAAATGGGTTTCTAATTTACCTTTTTCAATATGCCAGAGGTGCTCCCGTATTCTGTCTCGTAACATTCTTGACGTTTCACCTATGTAGACTAGATTGCAGGAGCACTGTAGCATATATATTACACCTTTGGTGCTGCACCTTATTGTATCCTTTATTTTAAAATCAATTTTTGTTCCAGGCACGATAATATTTTTCTTTTTCGTGCTATGTTTGCACGACTTGCAGGAGATACATGGATAAAATCCACTTATCTCTCTTCCCCATAAATCTTTCTCTTTACTTTTTACATTTGTCCTCTTATACTCACTAGGTGCAAGTAATGATTTTAAATTTTTTGCCCTTTTATAAACTATTTTCGGATAAGGAGGTAATTTGTCCCCTACTATAGGATCATTTTTGATTATGTGCCAATGTTTTCTCAAAATTTTTCTTATTGTATGATGATCGTCATTATATTGTGTAATAAAAGCCACATCAAAATCTTCCTTCTTACCCCTATTCCTGGTTTTATATGTGAGTAAAGAGTTCCTATCTGTATCTCTTGCTCTCGTAACCGCTTTTTTCACAATATCTTTCTTATAGGCCCTTTCATTAAATTTTTCTTCTAATTTTTCAATTTGTGTCTCAAAATCACTCAACTTTGTGCAGTTTTTTTCTGATTCGCAGACATTGCCCCACTGGTATGTTATTTTTCCATTTGTTTAAATGGCTACTTGAGGCATGAATATAATTGTTGGAGTCGGTCGGTTTAAAGTGTGTTTTTGTGACTACATTATTATCCTCCACTCTTATGTCTAATTCCAAAAAAGTCATTTGCACTTTACTAATTTGATAGGTGAAACTTAAACCTCTATCATTATGGTTCATCATTTCAAATATATTTATTAATGATTCTTCACTTCCATTCCAGACGATTATAATATCGTCAATATACCTCTTGAATAGCACGAGGTTCGCACCGAGCTCTGAAAATTGGAGAAATCTATTCTCCCAATCTCCCATAAATAAATTTGCATAACTCGGTGCGAACTTCGTGCCCATTGCGGTTCCTTCTATCTGTAGATAATATTGGGAAACGAATGAAAAAAAGTTGTGCTCTAAAATGAACCTTATGCTTTCAACAAGTGCTACAGTGCTCCTGTAATCTAGTCTACATAGGTGAAACGTCAAGAATGTTACGAGACAGAATACGGGAGCACCTCTGGCATATTGAGAAAGGTAAATTAGAAACCCATTTGTATCAGCACTTTAGGACAGTCCATAAAAATAACGTAAATGATCTACAATTTTGGGGTCTATGTAAAGTAAAAGGGAGCTGGAGAGGAGGGAACTTTGAAAATCTCCTACTCAAAAAAGAAGCAGAGATAATTTACAATTTTGACACCTTATATCCCAATGGTCTAAATTCTGAGTTAGACATAAGCCCATTTTTAATGTAACAGAAGTTTGAACAAATAAAAAGTCTCCCCACTCTCAAACAGACATCAGCTTATTTCATCAACTTAGGGACAACAAAAGAACTAAATAAAATATTAGAGGAGAAGTCTCTATAGTTAGAAGGAAGCAAAAATAAAAAGGAAGAAAATCATATAAAGGACACCTAGAAAAGAGAGAGAGAATGAGAAGGAGTGTATGGTATGGAGGTAGCCATGTAAACCTAGGAAGGAGGAGACCGTGTTCAATCCCAAATAAGAACTACCTATCTTTTCTGAAAAATATTTTTATATATATTTTTTATGTATTAGAACAAATAAAATAAGGAAGCTAATCACAGTAGGCCTAATAAAACATTAGGGTATACAAAACAAAAATAAATCAGATTTAATGAATAAAAGATCATAACAAGTATAAGAGCAATTATAGCTTAGAGGGAACTCTGCATCCTCAGACCGTGGAGACAAGGGTTCAATACCCGGATAGATCATAATTTTTAAGAAACTTTAATTTAGAGATTCAGTTTTTATATGCTTCAAAACTAGGTTGACAACTAATATGTTAACATTTTTATCTATTTTATGAGTCTTATATCAATTTAGAATGAATAATTAACAGTCTGGTATAAATAAAAAGCACAAAGACAGCGGTATATGATTATATACAAAGATCACACTTTAACTGTTGAAAGACTTCCAGGTCAAAGGAGGAGTGAACTTAGCAATTACAGGTGTGTTTGAGTGTATTTAAGGAGAGCAACAAGCAGCATACAGCATCTTGAAAAAGCCCTGAGTGAAAGGGTGAAACGCGTAGAAAGGATTGTATGCAAGCTGCTGTGAGAGGTAACAGAAAGACACTTGAAAGGAGAAACTCTGCGTACTTGGTACTTAAGAGCAGAGCAACTTTTGCATCTTCATTCCTTGGATGGGAGTCTGATTGTGGTAAGTAAGGCTTGCGCAAGTGAAGAACCACACAAAGTTTTCCAGCAGACTGAGACGCGCAGTGCACAGCGTGTCTCAGCGGGAGAAGACCAGCCGGAAGGAAAAGCCAAAAGCAGGTGAGAGTGTATATACACCTAAAGTTTCCTGCAGACGGCAGCCAAAGAGGTGAGAAATCATCTGAACACAAAGAGGCTGAAATAGATTAAGCGTAAGGGAGCTACCTCCCATAAATCACAAGAACCAATATTTTATTATACTCTGAACTGTATAATCACCTTGTCTCAGAGCACAAAGTTTTTTAAAGAAATACACCCACACCAATTGCTAATAGAAGCAGAGACTGTAATTTGCAACTTAAAAGCACCTGCATCATTTGTCTGTGAAAACAGCATACAAAGGAAAGACTGTACTATCTGAAAAAACGTTACAGCCTGCAGGCAAAAAAATTTTTTTTAAAGAGATACCGCTGTCATTTATCACTGTGAATATGTTTTACATTTGAAGCATTAGAGCTGTATTTTCTAACTGCATAGAAACGAAGCAGTCACTGTAGCAAGAATTTTAGAGATATTGTGTCTATCAAACGTTTTTTAAGATGTTTTAAAGCTGACAGTCAGTTAATATATATGATTTTAGATTTATTTGCATTATGAAAGCTTGAAGAAATTTTACTGTACAAGTTGGTCTATTAGAGCAAAATTGTTCAAAAATACTGATAATAAAAGTTGTTATAGATTTGATTGAACTACAGATTGGGAATCAGTTTGTTGGAAAATTGTGACTATCTAGATATAGTCTAAATTTAGAAGAGAGGTTTGAGAATTATCCCTCACTATATACCACTATTTAGTTACCCAATTGCTTTTTAGCGCCATCTACCCTTATTGTTATCTGGATTAAAATGTGACTTGTTTTTAACTTCAATATGTTTGAACCTAATTGGTTCCATTGAGTTATTTTTTAAAATAGAATTATTTACAAAACATTTTTTGATACATAAATTCCTAATACATTTTTGTACGCCAATAAAATAATCAAATTGAATTATTCTATAGCTAGGGGCAAAATGTAATCCCCCTATTCAAGACTGCTGTTTGAGAATCTGATAATTTGAAAGAAGATAAATTAAAAATCCCCCTGACTGGTTCATTGGTTTGTTTGTCCAGTAATCTCCTCTGTCCATGTTTTTCCTTCTTTTGTTGAATAGATCCAAATCTGTTCTTGTGTATCTCCTTTTGCCTGTTTCTAAAAAATCCTCCTCATCTTCAGAGTCATATCTAGCTAGCTCATTGAATCGATTGTGGGTACTTACCTCATTCTGATAATGTACTCTGGGATTTTTAAAGGGATTTTTTGGTTGTTACTTCGGAAGGATGAAAGGCTGAGTGGACCTCACCGGGGATCGAACCTGTAACCCTCGGGTTGCTACAGAGCCACAGTGCATTAGCATGCTGAGCTAGTTCTAGAGAAACTAATGAAGAAATTAACATACTAGAGCAAAAAGTTATTCCTCTTATGGGTAATGATAAATATGAGTAGCTTTCGCAGAGAGTAGTTGAGAATGTACATAAACTGAAAACCGATATTAAAAACACTAAAAGAAAGACATATATCCGTAATTATGAGGATTATAAAGAAAGGAAAGAGAGGAATTATAGAATTAAGAATAAAAATACCAACACTTATAGAATAAGGTTCATACAGAAAGACTATGTATCAGGACAAGGGAAATAAACAAAACAAACCTAACCGCATTACATTAGCTAATAAAGAAAGAGAAGACTACTATTATAGAAATAGAGAGACTTAGTATTATAATTACAAACATAATGATAACTATTATAGTGCACAAGACAATCCACCCAAACAGATTAAAGAGGAAAGACATAATGAAAGCTATAAACCACAGACAAAATAGGGAAGATAATAGATGGCTACAACCAAAAAATCCCAGAGTACATTATCAGAATGACGTAACTACCCACAATCGATTTAATGAGCTAGCTAGATATGACTCTGAAGATGAGGAGGTTTTTTTAGAAACAGGCAAAAGGAGATACACAAGAACAGATTTGGATCTATTCAACAAAAGAAGGAAAAACATGGACAGAGGAGAGTACTAGACAAACAAACTAAAACCAATGAACCAGTCAGGGGGATTTTTAATATATCTTCTTTCAAATGATCAGATTCTCAAACAGCAGACAATCATACAAATACCTATATCAAACTAACTTCTAACCCTATTGCGAAATTTAAAAGTAGGTTAGATCAGTATTTAAGAAAAGGTTTTAAGGATAATATTTTAAATAAAAAGGAGCATTCTTTCTTCAATGTTAAATTTCCAAAGACACCTACATTTTACATGTTACCGAAGATTCATAAATATCTTCACAATCCACCTGGCCGACCCATCATGTCAGGGGTCAATTCCCTCACTAGCAATCTTTCTTTTTATATCGATCAATTGTTACAAATATATGTAAAAAATATCAGGTCCTATTTAAAGGACACTATTAGCATTTTAAATATCTTGGAGCACATAAAATGGAATGAAACCTGGTGGTCGGTAACAAGCGATGTTTCATCGTCATATACTATTATAGATAAAGATTTGGGGATAATTTCTATCAAAAACATTTTGGAAAAAGATGAAACATTAGATCCAAAACAATTAGAGTTTATCCTAGTAGGTATTAAACTCATTCTTAAGACTAATTATTTTTGGTTTAACCATAGTTATTACCTGCAAATTGGCGGTACAGCGATGGGCACCAGATTTGCGCCCAGTTATGCCAACTTGTATATGGCAGATTGGGAAAATAAATACATCTATGACTCCCCCTGGGCACAGTATCTGGTGTCCTATTTTTAAAGTATTGATGTTAACAATTATATTAATTTAGATAGCTGGCACCAAAAACACTGGCTAACAAATATACCAAAAGGACAGTTTGTTCGTTTGAGACAAAACTGTAAAGATATAGATAAGTATCAGAAACAGTCACAAATTTTAAAAAAAAGGTTTTTAGAGAAGAACTATTCAGGTCATTTATTGGATGCCAAAATAGAAGAAGTGTCTAAATTAGATAGAAAAGAATTACTTCAATATAAAAATAAAATGTCGGCTAATAACAAGTATGATGACAAACTAGCGAATTTGCTTACATGCCAACACAGTACACAAAGTAATGATCTAAGGGGAATTATACAGAAACATTGGGGTATACTTTCTTGTGATTTAGGGTTGTCAGAACTTTTAGGAGATGGTCCAAATATCATGTTCAGAAAAGTTCCTAATTTAAAACTGCAACTTTCAAATAATTCTATAAGATCAGATGAGAATCTGACGAA
The DNA here is from genome assembly GCF_027579735.1 of Bombina bombina. NCBI lineage: Eukaryota > Metazoa > Chordata > Amphibia > Anura > Bombinatoridae > Bombina > Bombina bombina. Next base: position 1,105,024,508 of record NC_069500.1, read on the forward strand.
AAATTGGCTTCTTCCCTCACATATGGGTTTTAGAAGGTGCCAGTTTTGCAATGCATGCAAACATATGAAACCCGCACCTAAGTTGAGTAATGAGTTTTATTCAAAAGATGGCAAAAAAAGTTATGCTATAGATCAGTTTATCACCTGTAACAGCAAAAATGTGTTTTACCTATTACGCTGTTCCTGTGACCTGATCTATATAGGGCGTACCTCTAGATTATTAAAAACAAGACTCAATTAACACATATACAATATTGAGAAAGATTTTTCCAAACCACACAGTATCTGCTCATTTTGATAGGAAACATAATAGAAGAGTGGTTGATCTCCAGTTTTTAGGGATTAGGAAGGTGGTACCCAATTGGAGAGGGGGTGATACTCAGAATGTTTTAGGCCGTATGGAGATGAAGTGGATCCACATTATGGATAGTTTCATTACCAACGGTTTTAATAAAGATTTTGAAGTCCACCACTTTTTATAATTATTTTATATTTAGAATATATTGAAAGAATATCATTGATCAACAATCAGGGTTTTTAGATTTGCTTTTTAAACATGGGATTATATCCTTCTATGTATTAGGTGCTAGGTTAGATTCACATTTATAATAATATCAATCAATATCACTGATTTTATTATTGGAGTTCTTAGATATGTTTGTTTAACATGGGATAATATTCTTCTATGTATAAGGTGTTTTGTCAGAGTCCCCTTATGTCACAAAAATAATTTTTAATATAGTCTCTCACTGTTTGTATTAACAAGATACATTGATATTGTGTTTACGTTTAAAATTAAATGATACATTGTTAACAATTTACCCTTAACTACTGTTTCCATATATTGGTGATAAACAGCTGCCGGATTTTTAAAAATGTTTATTTTTGGGTTGCCAATATATAATAACGATTTACCCATTTCTATTATGGCAGATCAATCATCAAGCACTTCCGGTTTGACCATATTCTACTGTATATAGGACATTTACCTCCTTCCTTACTAACCCGTGTCACTAACTGTCTTTCTCACATCTCATCTTGGATGTCCTCTCACTACCTTAAGCTAAATCTCTCCAAAACTGAACTCCTTTTTTTCCCTTCTTCCAATGTCTCCACCCCCAAAATTTCTATAACTGTTGATAATTCCATCATTACCCCTACCCCGCACGCCTGATGTCTTGGGGTCACACTTGACTCAGATCTTTCCTTTACTCCTCACATTCAGTCCTTGGCTAAAGCCTGCCGCTTCCACCTTAAAAACATTGCTAAAATTAGACATTTCCTTACACAAGATACAACCAAGATTTTAATCCACTCTCTCTTCCTTTCCCGCCTCGACTACTGCAATTCCGTCCTCTCTGGTCTACCTAGCTGCCGCATAGCTCCTTTACAATCCATTATGAATGCCTCTGCCAGGCTCATCTTCCTTACCCGTCGCTCTTCATCTGCTGCACCTCTCTGCCAATCCCTTCACTAACTTCCTCTTGCCTCTAGGATTAAACACAAAATCCTCACCCTGACATATAAAGCTCTCAACTGCACTGCTCCCCCCTACATCTCAGAACTTGTCTCTAGATACTCTCCCTCCCGTCCCCTTCGATCAGCTCAGGATCTCCTCCTCTCCTCCCCTCTTGTTACTTCCTCACATTCACGTTTACAGGACTTCTCCAGACTGGCCCCCATCTTGTGGAATTCCTTGCTTCGCTCCATAAGACTCTCCCCTAGTTTTAACAGCTTCAAGCACTCCCTAAAAACTCTACTATTCAGGGATGCATACAACCAACACTAACCTTTCCTATCGGCATTGCCTTCCCCTTGAACCCCTTAGATTGTAAGCCTATGGGCCCAGCTGTTTACAGATCACTTCATAAGAGCCGACTACAACAGTGAAACTCTCGGCAGGGCCCTCTACCCACTTGACCCCTACAAAGCTATCCTATACACGACTATGTTTACAGCGCTGCGGAATCTGTTGGCGCTCTACAAATACCTGATAATAATAATAATAATTTTGGATATGCTCACACCATTCCTTGACAAAGCTGCAAAGCGAAACTTACGTCAGAACTCTTTTCTCACCATTACGTCAAAATGTGCTAGTGACGCCAAGGGTGGAGTGATACCTACAGGATTGAGGTTGGTAAGCGGTTAAGCTTCTGCCCTCCATCCGTATCCATCCGGCTGTGAGGTTGACTCTGGACTGTGAATTGTCTCTCAGATCCCTTCCAGTTATGATGTTCACTTTGCATTTGTTAAGTTTTTAGTTTTTTTTATAAATATTCTTTTAAACTACTGCAGTGTGAGATACTGTTTGCCTACCAGTATAAAGTAGGTGTTCACATCTTATAGAGCTTGTATTAGCTCCATCAAATGTGAGTAACCATTTGTCCTTCTTTCACAAGTGCTTCCAGTTGGTTTACAGAGTTACACTATTTTGTGCTTTTTTTAAATTCTATTTGAGGACTCGTTTGAAGACCACAGTCCCAGGAGATTCCTCTAGGAACAAATATATCCTTCCATTATTGAATCAACTATTTAGTTTAAACCACTATTTTTCACAGTTATGTTATAATAATAATAACAACTGTTTTTTTCAGCGGCTAATTTGGTTAACTCCGAGTGCAAGCACTGAAAAAGCATTTTTTGTATCCTTCTGGGAGAAAACACTATATAATTACTTGTTGTTCGACTGCATGAAGGTACGTTTCTCAAACAAGTTCTTCTGGTGGGTGGCAGATTAAATTGTTTTTGGATGAATTCAGTCCAAAATCTTTATTATTCTTAGGGTCTGAATAGATTTTTAGAATGAGACTTTCTATGGGAAGATTCTTTCTTTCTCAGTACACTGTGAATTTTTCAGTTGTGTTTATACCAGTTCTTTAGCAGGAACGGATTGGGTTTCTATTTAATTCTATAATTTGTCCCAAAGAAGAAAGGTTTATTCAGTCCAATCTTGGATCTGAAGATTTTATATTGTTTTGTAAGAGTCTCAACTTTCAAGTTGGAGACTATAAGGACTATTATGAATTTTGTTCAGCAAGGTCATTTCATGTACACTCAATTTTACAGAACGTTTATCCTCATATTTTATTTCATTCAGACCACTTTTGGTTCTGAGATTCTCTTTTTTAGATAAGCTTTACCAATATGTCACTTTTCCATTTGGTCTAGTGACAGCTTTATGAATCTTTTCAAAAGGTTCTGGATGCCCTTCTTTCTGTAATAAGACAGTAGGGTATTGTGGTGTTTCCTTATTTGGATGGTATCTTGGAATTAGCTTAATCTTTTCTTTTATTAGAATCTCTCATGAATCAACTAGTTTTATTTCTTCAAGCCATGGTAAGAGGATTTATTTTACCGAAGGGTTTTGTTATTCCTCAGACATGGGTCCCCTCTTTTTGGGTTTCTAGATGGATTCTGTGTTCATGACTTTGTCTTTATCGGACAAAAGTCAATTGTATTTGGTGTTAGCATGTCTAACTTACAGTCTAGAACATTCCTTTTAGTGGCTATGTGCATGGAAGTTTTAGGTCTCATAACTGCAGCTTCAGATGTGGTTCCCTTTGCTCGTTTTTCATCGAAGACCTCTTTTGCTTTGCATACTGATTCAATGGTGCAGGGATTGTTTTCAGATATCACAGTTGGTATTCTTAAATCCCAACACTCAACTCTCTCTGATTTGGTAATTAGACTATCATTGTTTTATTCAGGGGGTCTCCTTTTGTTCATTCCACCTGGACTGTATTCTTAATTGATGCAAGTCTTACAGGTTGGGGAGCTGTCTGAGGGTCTCTGACAGCACAAGGGGTTTGGAAACTTCAAGATGCGAGGTTTCCAATCTATATTTTAGAACTCAGTGCTATTTTCAGAGCTCTTTCAGGTTTGGCCTCTTTTAGGAGAGAACTTTTCATTTTTGCTTTTAGACAGACAATATCACAACTGTGGCATATGTCAATCATCAAAGGACTCGCAGTTCCTTAGCAATTAAGAAGTATCTTGATTACGTTCTTAGGTGGAATTCATCTCCTGTCTAATTTCTATGATTTATATATCAGGTTTAGACATTTGGGAGATGGGTTATCTCAGCCATCAGTCTTTACATTCGGGAGAGTGATATCTCTATACAGATGTGTTTTCTTAATTTCCCAGGTACCTTTTCAGGTCCAGGGATCCTCAGACGGGAATGGTGGATGTATCAGCAGTGTCTTGGTTTTGCAACCTGGCTACATATTTTTTTTCTTCCAAGGGTGATCTTCAAGATCATATTGGAACAGTCTCATGTGTTTCTGATAGCATCAACATGGCCTCACAGGTTTGGTATGTGGATCTTGTCCGGATGCCCAGTTGCCATCCTTGGACGCTTTTTCTTTGGCCAGCCCTCTTGTTTCAGGGGCCTTTTTTCCATTGGGATGTCACTATGTTGCAGGCTTATAAGTCTGGTTCAAGGAACATGTATTATCAGGTTTGTAAAACCTATATATATATATATATATTTTTTTTTTTTTATTTAGGTTGAATGTGCAACACAACAGACAACTGAAATTACAAATGACAAAAATATATCAAAAGAAAGAACATACTCATCGTATTACCACAAAATATTAACATATCTGTTGTATCACAATTATTCGAAATATGTTAAAAATAAACCTCACATTTTTTACTTTTTCTTTGATTTTGAAGGCTGTAAACATAATAACGATAGAGGAGGAGCTTCCAAGGTATACTGAATCTGTAGGATATTATGATATAGTAAAGTGAACTATCTTTTTGGGACTTAGTAAAGTGGGGATCCATGGAACCATGTGATCCCTCAGCTATAGGTCGCATGTAAATTGGAAGGGCTCTAATGCAATGGACCACCCTGAAAATAAGACCTTTCTGACCCTTTTACTCTCCCTGTTATGATAGTGTATGTCGGTCATTTGGTTAAATCTATAGAAAGTTAGGGATGGAAAAGGTTGTTATTTATGTTGTTCACACCCTATAATGTAGTGTGATGCATATCCAATACCTTAAGAACTTATAAAACTAGTATGTACCCTGACCCATCCAAACATACACCATAGAGCTAAAGAACATTGAGGATTTGTGTATTGTATAATTAGATTCATTCATGGCAAGTACCAATGATTTTAGTTTTAGCATGAACAATCTTGGAAACAACTAAACATATTAATCGTCATGACCAACTATTCTCATACATTCCTAGATAAGATACATAGCTAGCCCTATAAGGCATAATAGTTAACTAAAATAGGTTATATAAGGCTTGTAACCAGGTGATAATTAGTACGATAATCAGAAGACATATAAAGGGCTGCAGGTTAAGGTATACACAAGAGAGGAACCATTGAATGATACTTTGGAACAGAATAGAACATGCCAGTCCATACCACTAACTGGGTTTTGTTTAGAGGATATCAGGAAAAAACTGGAAAATATTAAGGTAAATAAAACTCCAGGCCCAGATGGAATACACCCAAGGGTTTTAAGGGAACTTAGCACTGTTATAGACAAACATTTACTCTTAATTTTTCAAGACTCATTATCCTCAGGCATGGTACCCCAGGATTGGCGTAAAGCTGATGTGGTGCCACTCTTCAAAAAGGGAAGCAGGGATTGGAGAAATTAACCTATGAGGAGAGGCTAGCCAAACTGGGTCTGTTTTCTTTAGAAAAAAGGCGCTTGAGAGGTGACATGATTACTTTATATAAATATATTCAAGGCCCATATACAGAGATGGCAGAAGCTCTGTTTATTCCAAGAAAATTGTTTCTGACAAGAGGTCATAATTTAAGGTTGGAGGAAAGGAGATTTAATCTCCTGCAACGGAAACGTTTTTTCACTGTAAGAGCAATAAAATTGTGGAACTCATTACCAAAGGAGGTAGTGAATGCCAATACCATAGATACATTTAAAAATAGTCTGGATAAATTTCTGTATATAAACAAAATTCATGGATATGATTGCTAGTATTAAATGGGTCACATTTTAATGGGGTTATTTAAGCTTAACTGGAGCTTTTTGTAAGTATTTTAGATTTGTATAGGTTGAACTCGATGGATTTCAGTCTTTTTTCAACCTTATCTACTATGTTACTATATTACTATGTAAGGTACTGTGTCTCATAAATCTATATTTAAACAGGACTAATAAACAATATAGCGTTCATATGTGGCTGATTCACAAAAGTGACGAAAATAATTATAATATGCACTTTTACACAAAAGATTGTCCAGCCACCTAGTTATTTTGTGTGGATCAGCCCATGCCAATCTTCCAGGACACTGAGAAGCCCGCTGAAATGTCCAGAACATTATGTCCCAAATATTTAACGGCCCTGTATTGTGTAGACCATTTCAATTCCCATAGCTCTGGATACTTAAATGTAAGTGGGAAGTGCTGGGCTTTATTTGTTGTGCTTATGAGCTGGAGATACAATACAGGGTGCCGCTGGTACTGAGCAGTAGTGATCCGGCCTCTGTTAGTCCCTGGGGTATGAGGGGTGAATTAAAGCCTGATGGATGTTTCAGGATGAAGCAGATATGACTCCTCTGCACTGGTAAGAGCTGAGAAATTGCCACCGCCACCCAGAGGTTTGGCCGCATCACTCCTGGTAGTCGCTGTGGATGGCAATGTTATATGCTCCTCCCGTGCAGTCAGCACATGTCTCTCATTCCACAAGGTGGACAATTGTAATAGAGAACTACCGGGTCCCCAGTGATCATTAGGTAATGGCTCTGTTAGTACTTCTATATAATGCGGTATTGAGAAGACATGCATCTCTCAGCTCATTTGGGATTCTAGACACTAGCGGGCCTTCGTGGCGTGTAAGTGATCTGTAGAGTACTGCGAGGTACTCAAAGCTGCTGTCCATTTTATCTTCAAGGTCCCATTGTAAGAGTCTGAGCACTGTACGAAGCTCCTCCATGGTGAGAACATTTTGATGAGGCATGTGGTAGTTATAAACTACCTTTTTGTGTATATCCTATTACAGGATACTCTGACCCCAGAATTCGGGGGGGGGGGTTATTGTGCGGCAGCCCCAGACCTATGCTTAGAATACTTCTCTGAAGTCGAAGACAGTGATCAATCTGCTGCTTGTTGTTTGATTTGTGGTATATAGCTTGGGTAAAATCTTCAATTCTCCAGGAGCTTCATTTAGCCACGTCCTGCCGCTTTGAGAGTAGGCTCTGCCCCCCCCCTGGAAAACCTATATTTTATGGTGTTCTTCTCATAAATTCTCTTAGCATTCTTTTCTAATTTTTCAGCTTCTTCAGGATGGTTTGGATAAGTTTTCCTGTAAATTTTTTGAAGGGACAAAAAATCTGTTCTTTCTGTTTTATTTACTAGAAAGATTGTTTAAACTTCCTGATATTCACTGTTTTGTTCAGGCTTTCAGGCTTTTGGTTTGTATCAAGCCTGTTCATTTATTAATTCTCCTTTTTGGAGTCTTAAATTGGTTCAAGGATTTTGCAGGCTCTTTCTTTTGAGCCTATATTTTCTTTAATGATTATCTACTTTCTTGGAAAGTGTTGTTTCTTTTGGCTATCTCTTCTACTAGAAGAGTTTCTGATTGATCAGCTCCCTCTTCTGTGTCTCCTTATCTGATTTTTTCATCTAGTTGTTTTGTGGACTTCTTGTGAATTTGAACAACATTAGTAGAGAAATTGTTGTTCCTTATTTGTATTCTAATCCTAAAGATTTCTTTGAGAGTTATTTACATCTTTTGGATGTGGTAAGAGCTTTGTAATTCTATATCAAGGTTATTAGGATTTCAGAAGACTTATAGTCTATTTGTTGTTTTTCTGGTTTCAGAAAAGGTTAGAAAGCCTCTGCCATTTCTTTGGCATCCTTGTTAAAGCTTTTGTTTTTCAAGGCTTATTTGGAGGCAGGGCAGGTTCCGCCTCAGAGATTTACAGCTTATTCTGCTAAATTCAGTCACCATTTCTTGGGCTTTTTCAGAATGACGCTTCGGACGATCAAATTTGCAAAGCAGTATTTTGGTCTTCTTTGCATACTTTTATTGTTTTTACCATTGTAATGTATTTTGCTTCTTCTGAAGCAGTCTTTGGTAGAAAAGTTCTTCAGGCAGCTGTTTCAGTTTGATTCTACTGCTTTTGATTTTATTTTTTTTCAAGAAAAATGTAATTATTGTGTGGATTTAATTTCTCAGTGGAAATAGCTGTTGTTATTTTATCCCTCCCTCTCTAGTGACTCTTCTGTGGTCTTCCACATATTGGGTATTTGGCAAGAGACAATGAGGCCCACCCTTTTTATGGTGTTTTTTTTTTTTTTTGTATCAAAGCACAATTATTTTTCCGGTTCCTCTTTTTGTATGCTTTTTTCCTCCTTTTGTTATCACCTCACTACTTGGCTTTTCGTTAAACTGAGTTGTTGGTGTGGTAGAAGGTGTATTTATAGGCATTTTGAAGTTTGGGAAACTTTGCCCCCTCCTGGTAGGAATGTATATCCCATATGTCATTAGCTCATGGACTCTTGCCAAATATGAAAGAAATGAATTTATCAGGTAAGTTCTTACATAAATTATGTTTTTCCTCAAGAATTTGACGGTATTTTGCCCCATCTATTATTTCTTCTATCCTGACAAGTGCTCCAGTACCTGCTGCAGAGAAACACCCTCATAACAGGATATTACTACCTCCATGCTTTACTGTAGATATGGTGTTATTTGGATGGTGAGCTGTATTGGATTTCTTCCAGAAATATTGTTTGGTGTTGAGGCAAAATAATTAAGTTTTAGTGTCATCTAAACATAACACCTATTTTCATTTGGCCTCAGAATCTCCTAGGTGTGTTATGGCAAAGCTCAATCGTGACTGTATGTGGCCTTTCTTGAGGAGTGGCTTTTTTTCTTGCAACCCTCCCATACAAGCCACATTTGTGGAGAATTTGTAATATTGTTGTCATATGCACACAATGACCACTCTAAAAATTCCTGCAACTGCTTCAGAGTTGCTGTGGGCCTCTTGGTAGACTCTCTGACCAGTTTCCTCCTGGCTCTTTCATCCAGTTTGAAGCAATGTCCTGATCCAGAGAGGGTCTGTATTGTACCAAATACATTCTACTTCTTAATAGACTTCACTGTGCTTCTAGTCATTGATTAAGCCTTTGATATTTTCTTGTATCCATCTTCTGACTTGTGCCTCTTGTGTGCCTTGCCACCCATAGTTGATTGTTTACTTCAGTTGCACTACCAAAGACTGAGATGCTCCACCAGGAAAGCTATTTTCATGCTGAGCTAATCAATATGCCCACAGCTGATCACATTTGAAGGTCAAATGGCTTTGTGTGTGCTGTTGAGAAAGTGATTAACTGCACCTGATTGAGTTTACAAGTAATTTTAGGAAGGGGTGATCCTTTTTCCAACTTATTTTTGCCTGACATGTTGGTGTTATAGCTTTCACTTGGATGTTATAAGTTGCACTGAGTAATTACAACTGGATAAACAAAAATGGTGCCTGTCTTATTTCAAGCTGCAAAGCAACAGAATGTGATTTTTTTCAAGGGGGTGATTATTTTCAATACCCACTGTATTTATAAATAGATATTTCTATGCATATATATGTATATATCTGGATGATATTTTTTAAAAAAAAACATGCAACATTGACTGAAAAGGATTGACATGACTTCTTTTCCAAAAATTATTATGGGTTAGATTACAAGTGGAGTGCTAATTTATCTTCCGCCCGCAAGCAAGCAAATTTCCTCTTTTGCAGGCGTGCGATAACCAGCCAAGAATAGATCTGTTAGAATAGATCTGTTAGATAGATTGTTAATTTTATAAATGTCCCCCAAATGCCCCCAAACTTAAGCATTGGTTTTCTATTTTTTAAAGAAAAAATGTAGCATTTGTCTTTACCACTTTTGATTCCTGTTTTAAAATTTTGCTCTTGAAAAAGACGTTTAAACGTTGAAACGTGTTGAGCTATTAAAAACATATCTTTTTATGAAAGTTGAAAGACTGCTGACTTCTTTCTTCGCTGTATCAAGCCGGATTTTCTATTCCAAGGAGTAAGTTACTACTTTGTTTATCCTATACACACTGGATTATTTGTCATTTGAGTCTCCATTTATTTACAGCCAAATATCAGGCTTCAAAGGAAAACAACATATCCTATTTTGGAGACATACACTTTTGGAGCTGAACTGCTGCAGCATATGGAGTGAGTATACTGCACCCATATTTATCTGGTATCTATATACACCTCAAGCCCTTTTTTTCTCTTCATTATTAGAGAAAAAATCATTTTACAGACCAGCGCCATCTATCTTTCTACAACGCTATATCTACACAGTCCTAGAGGAGAGACTGTAAGAAGGCTGCGGTCTACCCTAAAAGGAGAGTATTAGTTCTTAGTTTGTGAACACATTTGTTTATCTATTTACATTGTATATTTATTTGTATTGTGCATATTTTTTGCTTGTATTTCCGATAGCATTTAAAAACAAAACAAAAAAAACTGCACTTTTTTGGGGGGCTAAAGTTGGCGAGTGTGGGATATTAGAAAAAAAACGGCACTGAAAAGGTGGGAACTGTGTGTTCTCTGTAAATATATATGTATATGCTTTTATACATATATATTTATGTGTTAATATATGTATATAAAAAGTGGACGTAGAGGAACCAATCCCGTAGATATCAGGACCAATAAACAGTTACCACACCTTGGTAACCCTGCAATGGAGCCACTTAAACCTATTAACACTCCTATATAGCTAAAATCACTTCATATAAATCCCTTGAACATATCCATATCCATACAGGAAATTAACACGCCACCTTACCAGGGAGCAGGGACTCACTTCCAACGATCAATGTGATCCATAACCGAGCCTGTCAGCATCCCTCACCCTCTCGGTGTAGGTATTCCGCGTGTGTCAGCGTCGAATGACGTCACAGGTCTGTGACTCCCAGTGAAAGGAAGAAATGGCTATAGGAGCAGGTACAGGCTCTCAGTGGTCGATGTGCCATGAACAATCCAGCTGGTAAATAGAACTCAGGAACAATTGAGGAGGAAATGCTCAATTAAAAGTTCATATACTTTATTGTAATCCAAGTCGGTAAAAAACTCAATGGAGGATAATTTTACATCCATATATTCAGCTGTTTTCTCATCCAAACTATGGCTTTTTGGATGAGAAAACAGCTAAATATATGGATGTAAAATTCCCCAAGATTCCGTGGTTCCACCATCTCCCTAAAGTTCATAAGTCCCTAACTGACATTAAAGACCGTCCCATAGTCAGTGGCATTGACTCTCTGTTGGAACACACCTCCCAATGGTTGGACTCCGTTCAACAACCTTTAGTCACCTCTCTAGTTTCTTATATACAAGACACCAAACATGTTTTGAATTTACTAAATAAGGTCAATTGGAAACAGGGCTCTACATGGCTTACCATAGATGCAGTTGTTGTCCACGTTCCCCATTCTGACGGCATTAAAGCTATCCGATTTTTTTCTTCAAAATTTATCTGATCACACCTTTGAATTTAAAGAATATGTTATCAGGGTCACGCAATTCTTTCTTACTCATAACATTTTCAAGTTTGAGGAGGATTTCTATCTCCAGAGATGTGGCACAGCTATGGGGGGCAAAAGTTGCCCCCTCCTACGCCAATTTATATCTTGGCTGGTGGGAGCTGGTGCACATCTTTGGGGATAGAAATACCTACAGGTCTCATATAGGCTTTTATAAACTATCTCAATCAAAATAACTTGGGCCTTCGGTTCACCTTTGAACATGACTCAGTAAAGATTATTTTTCTTGATCTTACACTTATAGGTAGTTCTGACGGTAGGGTGATGACTAAGGTGTATTGAAAGCCTATCTCTGGGAATACTCTCCTTCATGCCTCCAGCTGCCATCCTAAGCATGTAACTTTTGCTGTGGCTAAGGGGCAGTATACCAGAATAAGTCGGAATTGTAGTGAACTCAGATATTTTCTTGTTGAAGCGGATGTTTTGGAAAAAAGACTTAGAGATAGACTTAGAGATTATCCACACAGAGACATACTAAGAGCTAGGCAGTCTGTGCACATGGAGCCTCAACAAACTTTTTTTACAGGAGAAATGTCCAGATAAGAGAAAAGGAGTTTTTGAGGGAATGCACTTTGTTACCAAATACAGTGCTCAATATCAGGATATATGCAGTATTATAAAAAACATTTTTCAATTCTTGCTGTAGTTGAAGGTCTTTCTACAGAAAGTGTCACACCTTAGGGTCCATTTTGTCTCCCACCCAATTAAAACCTATTACTCAATCTTCCTCCTCATGGCTTAGACATGTAGGTATGTTTAAATGTGGACATAGGAAATGCAAACCCTGTGATTATGTTCATGTTACCTCTACCTTTAGGTCAGAGACCAAGGGTATCTTGTCTGAATTGTACCTCCACTGGTGTGTTATATTTGATAAATTGTGTCCAATGTAAGGTCCAGTACATTGGGCTTATCAGTTGAGATATCAATACACACATCAGGCAGCACTTCTCAACCATAACAGATGGGAAGTCTTCCACTCCTTTGGTCCAACACTTTGCTACACGACACAACTGTTCCCTCAACACTTTGAAATGGTGTGTTATTGAAAAGGTCAAAACCCCCAAACGAGGTGGTGATTTAGATATTCTTTTAGAAAAAAAGGGAGATGTATTGGATATTTTGAATGGGTACTAGGATCCCCCATGGCCTCAACTCCAGATTTGATCTTATACATTTCTGGGAGTGATTTGAATATTTATGTGGATATTGTTGAATTGATTTTGGTTATGTTTTTATTTTTGTATATTTTAGTTTGTGCAAATTTCTTCCTATTATGTGTTAGTGTTTTATATCCTGCACTTATGCTAATTTGTATTTATTCGTTTATTTATTTCATTTTATTTATCTATTTTTTATTTTTTGTATTCTGCTAAAAGGTAATTTATGTTTTTTTGTATTACTTGTCTTTCTCATAATTTTCATGACAGAGTCCGATATCCTGTATATACGATCCAACTGATTGTTGTTATTACTATGTTTTCATTACATGCATGAAATAATGTATTCTCTTAGTGTATAAATATATTGACTTGAATATCAGTTGTTTTAAAAATGTTACAACTTGTATTCTTTGTGTGCCGCTCGTTGGCCAGTGCACTTAGGGCGTGTATTATTTTAACCAATAGGGTCTTTCTGTACCTGTTTTAAGTTGTGGGCTAGGCATAGCACCTTAGGCTATGATTATGGCATAAAGCCGAAACACATAAGCCATTGGTGCTACGCTCTACTGCACATTGTGTTTCCTTCATGGAGTTTTTTACCGACTTGGATTACAATAAAGTATATGAACTTTTAATTGAGCTTTTCCTCCTCTTTTGTTCCTGAATATAGTATATACACATATAAACACATAAATATATATGTATATAGTCATATACATATATATTTACAATTTCCTGCCATTGCTGTGCGACTTATCCCCTTTGCTATGCTAATTCTGACGGCATGAGAACAAGGCTCCCATTGGAGCCAATGGAAGCGTGCTCTTTTGATGGTAATGCTGCTAACTTGTAATACCAGCGCACATTTCATGAAAGGGATATTTAGTGCTCCACTTGTTATCTGGCCAAATATATATTATAATTAAGTGCAACTGGTGGCATATAACGATTTTACAGAAATGCAATTTACCTAAGATGGTTCCCACCCAGAGGCTAAAAAAATATATCTTTGATATTAAAGATTCCAGTTTCATAAGCAAATAATACATAATTATGAATTGCATTGCATTTATTGCAATTAACAGACAATCTAATAGGATATAAATATTAGCAATTTGCACTTTTTTCACTTCTAAATAAAAGTACATCATGAGTCATAAACTTACTAAATACCTTATTGCTCAATAGGATTTTATATGTTTCTATAATTGATGAGGTGACAGACACTAATTTTTTTAACATCTAGTCATAGTGCGTATAATGATAACAATGGGGATGCATGGGTATGGAGTTCCTGCACTACTTTTGCAGGTAGAACTAAGTTCCCTCTGGACAGAGAAGAGAAACACTTCAGTAAACACTGCTGCTGCTGGTGGGAGGAGCTGGACCATAGTCTGGTTAGAGGGATAGTGAGATCCTCTAGTAATGGGCAGTAACACTTCCTACAATACACTAAATGTAAGACTGTCAGCCATCCTGCTATGTTATCACCCTACAATGTGTGTAACACATGGTGCTTACATTTCTGTGTGACTTGCTCTGGGGTTATTTAGCTCCCCACAGCAGAAATAGGACTATTGCACCTTAAGTGGGTGAAACTCTGTGACAGAGGAGGATTCTCAGGCCCAATGGCAATCATTCAACCCAAAGTGTATAGATTATATACATATACAGTATGTGTATAAATATATATATATATATATATATATATATAAAACAATATTAATTGTGATGGGATGGAAGTCTTGGTGAGTGATAATGTGAATTCCCAAAAAGATAATAAGAGAAAAGCAGAAGAGCCCTGACAAAGTGCCAAGTGCGGCATGAAACGCGTAGGCTGATGGTCCTACCCTGGACTTGTTGATACCAGTGACTCCTTTGGTCAATACGTTGTTTTAAAGAAATTTAAATAAAAGTCACATTTTATTTTTCCTCCTTGTTGCACATTTTTTTGGACTTTTTTTCGTTGTTCAAATTTTTGGAGCAGAGGCAGCTCCGGTCCGCTTCTGGTGACGTCACCAGCTCAGCATGTCTTCCTCAGGTGTACTGCAATCATATCGGCGGTGAGAGGCCAGTGCACAAGCCGCACATCAATAAATGCAGACAGAATATGCTGTCAGCATTTATCATTGCACAAGCAGTTCTGGAGAATTGCTTTTGCAATGCTACCCCCTGCAGTTTCGCAACCAATCTAGCAGGGGGTGTCAATCAACCCAATTGTATGGGATCATGCGGATTGTTGTCTGTGGCGGACGAGTTAAGGAGCAGCGGTTCAGAGCTTGATGAATCGTCCCCCCAGCCTAAAATATGTAGATATACAAAAGCACAGGCTGTGCAGAGCAGTCAAGTCCATCTGGAGTTATCAAGTGCATTCAAGGTAGGTTCTAGGTGTGGATTAGTCCTTTGGCTATTTGGAGTTTTTTCCACACTTATTGACCACATTCTCAGTGGTAGCTTCTTTTGTGCTCTGCATATGATAGTAATATATAGAATGCCCACCCTCTGTTTATTTTACAGGTTGATCCATTAGTTCAAACAGGTTAAGCCCATAAATCCACTACTTGAAAAATAACACCCCACACAATATGTGCTGTATGCCCTAGCTTAACATTAATATGTAATGTATAAATATGTAAAAGACAAAGAACACAAATCAGTTCAAGGAGCACAATATAAATGTACATGCTGTGGCCAGTTACTCTGTACTCCTTTAAAGTATGTTCCATTTTAAGGTGGGTAAGAGCATGGTCATTTGTTAAACAAGCTGTTTTTAAAAATAAAATGGGTTGGGTATTTCTAAAGAGGAAGGATGGAAGTTTGAGTGTGGCCTGAAACCAATGGGATTCAGTTAAAAGTGGTCAATAATTTCTCTTGCTATTCTAGGGGCCTCTCACTGCCCATCTTTTCCATTCTACCTATTTCTTGGGATTGCTTGCTAACCCTATGAGCTGCTCCTTTGGTATGAATTGATCAAAGTAAAAGTGTATTGCGATGGGATGGAAGTCTTGGTGAGTGATAATGTGAATTCCCAAAAAGATAATAAGAGAAAAGCAGAAGAGCCCTGACAAAGTGCCAAGTGCGGCATGAAACGTGTAGGCTGATGGTCCTACCCTGGACTTGTTGATACCAGTGACTCCTTTGGTCAATACGTTGTTTTAAAGAAATTCAAATAAAAGTCACATTTTATTTTTCCTCCTTGTTGCACGTTTTTTGGACTTTTTTTCGTTGTTCAAATTTTTGGAGCAGAGGCAGCTCCGGTCCGCTTCTGGTGACGTCACCAGCTCAGCGTGTCTTCCTCGGGTGTACTGCAATCATATCGGCGGTGAGAGGCCAGTGCACAAGGTAATGCTAACACTGTAACGAATCATGTCTGCCCGACATTGCTAAATGCCGACAGCATACGCTGTCGGCATTTAACATTGTACAAGCACTTCTTGTGAAATGCTTGTGCAATGCCACCCCCTGCACATTCATGGCCAATCAGCCGCTATCACGGGGTGTCAATCATCCAGAGCCGATCTATGAAAGTGTAGATGGACATGTTCTGCTGTAGCGATCATGTCAGCCGCACATCAATAAATGCAGACAGCATATGCTGTCAGCATTTATCATTGCACAAGCAGTTCTGGAGAATTGCTTTTGCAATGCTACCCCCTGCAGTTTCGCAACCAATCTAGCAGGGGGTGTCAATCAACCCAATTGTATAGGATCATGCGGATTGTTGTCTGTGGCGGACGAGTTAAGGAGCAGCGGTTCAGAGCTTGATGAATCGTCCCCCCAGCCTAAAATATGTAGATATACAAAAGCACAGGCTGTGCAGAGCAGTCAAGTCCATCTGGAGTTATCAAGTGCATTCAAGGTAGGTTCTAGTTGTGGATTAGTCCTTTGGCTATTTGGAGTTTTTTCCACACTTATTGACCACATTCTCAGTGGTAGCTTCTTTTGTGCTCTGCATATGATAGTAATATATAGAATGCCCACCCTCTGTTTATTTTACAGGTTGATCCATTAGTTCAAACAGGTTAAGCCCATAAATCCACTACTTGAAAAATAACACCCCACACAATATGTGCTGTATGCCCTAGCTTAACATTAATATGTAATGTATAAATATGTAAAAGACAAAGAACACAAATCAGTTCAAGGAGCACAATATAAATGTACATGCTGTGGCCAGTTACTCTGTACTCCTTTAAAGTATGTTCCATTTTAAGGTGGGTAAGAGCATGGTCATTTGTTAAACAAGCTGTTTTTAAAAAAAAAATGGGTTGGATATTTCTAAAGAGGAAGGATGGAAGTTTGAGTGTGGCCTGAAACCAATGGGATTCAGTTAAAAGTGGTCAATAATTTCTCTTGCTATTCTAGGGGCCTCTCACTGCCCATCTTTTCCATTCTACCTATTTCTTGGGATTGCTTGCTAACCCTATGAGCTGCTCCTTTGGTATGAATTGATCAAAGTAAAAGTGTATTTGAGGGAAATGACTAAGCTTATTTCTCCAAATCTAAAAATACTTTTGTCCTTTCCGTCCATCCCCAGTGTGTAGGTGGGATAGTTTGTTCCTACCAAATAGTGATTGGTGTCACTATTTAAGCAATTTTATATGTGGATTTTTCAGAACCATGTTGGTCATTTGTTATGATTGCTATTGTTGGATCTAAAGGAATCTGGTGGTCTAATATCTTACTAGCAAAATGTTCAACCATGCTCCATGAGGCTGAGAGGGATGGGCAGGGCCACCATATATGTAATAATAAGCCCTGTACTCCACTACCCATCCAACATTACCTTGCTGAGCTGGGATATATACTTAATCTACTTGGTGTAAGGACTATCACTGCATTTAATTCTAGTAGTTGGGAGGATGTTGTGTGCTTACAAATGTTTACCCATTCACTGTCCTCTATCTGGGGGCCAATTACCTTTCCTATCTAGGTGTAAAGAATCAAGGTCTCCCTCCATCTACACTACATAGATTACAAGCTAACGTAAGGGTGCCTTTGAGGATGGTGTCAGAAGCATATTAGTTCAAGGTATGAAGGTGTGTGTGTAGCTTGATTTCTGTATGGAGGTGCTAACAAGGTGGTGCAGTGGGGCATATTTAAACCACATGCCAAAAGTCCTCTTTTTATCTTATATCTCAAGTTCAAATAACTGAAAACATTGGTTTGGTGTATCTTTGTCCAGGGCAAACTGCTTGTGCAATGCCGCCCCTTGCAGATTTTCGGGCCAATCGGCCGCTAGCAGGGGGTGTCAATCAGCCCGATTGTATACGATCGGGCATATTGATGTCCATAGCTTCAGAGCAGGCGGACAAGTTATGGAGCAGCGGTCTTAAGACCACTGCTGTTTCCGGCAAGCCTGAAGGCTCGCACGGGAAACAGGGGCATCACGCTCCATTCGGAGCTTGATAATTCGGCCCCAAAGTCTTTATGCTAAATTTCTGATATAGGAGCAATTTATTTAAAAAAAAATTACATTTGGCTCTTTGATGATTCTATTTTCATCTGTTTATTTATTTGTGGAACATCCTTTGGTGCTTTACATTTCATCACATACCCAAAATTGCATAAGGGAACAGTAAAGAAAATGTTCAGTGAAGACCTACTGTTCAGCAATAAGGTATCTCCTAGAGCACTTATTGCCAATCTTTATATGTCAGATTACATAGTAATCTTAATGACACCAATCTTCTTTTGAGTCTAAAGAAGATGGAGAAGTAGAAGAGTAAATATGATTATTTGCTTGTAAGTAGTTCAGCCTAGTATATGGTTATCTGTATATGCTGTCATCAGAAATATATTGGCTATATTTATAAAACATAATTTTGTATTATGTTGTTTTATGATCGTAGTAAATAGATTACTTATTACTAATTTGGCCTTGTTAAGGGGTTCACAGAATGTGTTGTTTAGATTGTTATGAATCAAGTAAGAAGTTAACAGTTTAAAAGAAGACCAGTGTGCCTTGTAATTTTAGGTCTATCTTTAAGTCATTCTGTTGAAACGTGTCAGGCCATTCTTTTATCACTGGTTAAAACAACTTTTTGTTTCTCTTTTTTTGTTTTTATTTACTTGAATAAACTTGTAATCTTTTATATTTTTATTCTCATCTTGTATTTTAAGAAAAATAATATTTCAAATCTATATCCATAATGTGAACCTGTTTACTGAGAAGCAATTTGTCACAGACAAATTTCTCTAAGGAAATAAGAATAATAATTTATTTTATTCCAAGTTTTGTTTTTTATTGCTGAGTTTTAGTAATTTGTTTTTGTTGTTAGCAAATAAATGCTGTATATTTGTTTACGTGGACCTACAGTATCTCACAAAAATGAGTACAAGCCTCACATTTTTGTAAATATTTTATTATATCTTTTCAAGTGACAACACTGAAGAAATTACACTTTGCTACAATGTAAAGTAGTGAGTGTACAGCCTGTATAACAGTGTAAATTTGCTGTCCCCTCAAAATAACTCAACACACAGCCATTAATGTCTAAACCGTTGGCAGCAAAAGTCAGTACACCCCTAAGTGGAAATGTCCAAATTGGGCCCAAAGTGTCAATATTTTGTGTGTCCACCATTATTTCCAGCACTGCCCTAACCCTCTTGGGGATGGAGTTCCCCAGAGCTTCACAGGTTGCCACTGGAGTCCTCTTTCACTCCTCCATGACAACATCACAAAGCTGGTGGATGTTAGAGACCTTGTGCTCCCCTGCCTTCCATTTGAGGATGCCCCACAGATGCTCAATAGGGTTTAGGTGTGGAGACATGCTTGGCCAGTCCATCACCTTTTCCCCTTAGGCTTCTTTAGCAAGGCAGTGGTCATCTTGGTGGTGTGTTTGGGGTCATATCATGTTGGAATACTGCCCTGTGGCCCAGTCTCCGAAGGGAGGGGATCATGCTCTGCTTCAGTATGTCACAGTACATGTTGGCATTCATGGTTCCCTCAATGAACTGTAGCTCCCCAGTGCCGGCAGCACTCATGCAGGCCCAGACCATGACACTCCCACCAACATGCTTGACTGTAGGCAAGACACACTTCTCTTTGTACTCCTCACCTTGTTGCCGCCACACACGCTTGACACCATCTGAACCAAATAAGTTTATCTTGGTCTCATCTGACCACAGTTCCAGTAATCCATGTCCTTAGTCTGCTTGTCTTCAGCAAACTGTTTGCGAGCTTTCTTGTTCATCATCTTTAGAAGAGACTTCCTTCTGGGATGACAGCCATGTAGACCAATTTGGTGCAGTGTGCGGCATATGGTCTGAGCACTGACAGGCTGACCCCCCACCCCTTCAACCTCTGCAGCAATGCTGGCCACACTCATATGTTTATTTCCCAAAGACAACCTCTGGATATGTCGTTGAGCACCTGCACTCAACTTCTTTGGTCGACCATGGTAAGGCATTTTCTGAGTGGAACCTTGCCTGTGAAACTGCTGCATGATCTTGCCCACCGTGCTGCAGTTCAGTTTCAGGGTCTTGACAATCTTCTTATAGCCTAGGCCATCTTTATGTAGAGCAACAATTCTTTTGTACAGATCCTCAGAGAGTTCTTTACCATGAGGTGCCATGTTGAACTTCCAGTGACCAGTATGAGAGAGTGTGAGAGTGATAACACCAAATTTAACACATCTGCTCCCCATTCACACCCGAGACCTTGTAACACTAACAAGTCATATGACACCAGGGAGGGAAAATGGCTAATTGGGCCCAATTTGGACATTTCCACTTTACATTGTAGCAAAGTGTCATTTATTCAGTGTTGTCACATGAAAAGATATAATAAAATATTTACAAAAATGTGAGGGGTGTACTCACTTTTGTGAGATACTGTATATGGTAATGTACTCACTAACTAATGTTAAAGACAAAAAAAGAGCTGCCACCAGTTCTGAATACTGTGGTATTGTATAGTGTTGTGTTCACTGCTGCTCTGTAATTTTGTACATTACCTGTGTTTAAAATGCTCTCTAGACACTGACATAATATTTATCTATCAAGAGTAGCTGCAAGTACTACTTTAAGATTTGCTGTGATAAAACATTTGGGTTTAATACAGATTTCACTTTATGTTTAATGTTTTCATGTTGCATTTATGTACAACTGTTATTTTGTTTGAATGGATACGATGAACAGTCCACAGATAATTGTGTTCATATGACTAAGATATCAAATGCATAGAGCTCTAATATAGTGTGTGAAATAGAACTACTGGGTTTTGTTTTGTCCCTTCAATTGAAATGTCAGTTTTGTGAATTGTTGACTGTGCTCTCAGCACTTTAAGCAATAAAGCTTATATAACATGCACCTAGTGATTATCTGGAATTGCTGCCTTGAGCTTATTTTTTTCTCTGAGATGAAATTGAATTTAATTCAAATGCAAAATGGCCTTTTTTTTATCTTAAAAGCATTTCAAGGCAATTTTCCTGTTTTTATTACTTTTATTTCATTCTTCTAGCTGCTTTTGTCTCAAATTATTTTTAGACTCAGAAACAACAAAAATGTTCTTAATGTAAAGATGGCTAAAAAAAGTATACAAAATAAATCATCTATATTATTTTAAAAGAAGTCTACTGCTGCCAACAAACTTCTAAATAATATAGCAGATTCATTTCTCAACAAGTATGGAAGACAGTTACGCCTAGATTTAGAGTTCTGCGTTAGGGTTAAAAAGCAGCGTTAAGGGGTCTAACCCCTTAGAGTCAGGCAGGAAAGGGTCTACCGCTCACTTTCTTTCCGCGACTCGAGGCTACCGCAGATCCCCTTACGTCAATTGCGTATCCTATCTTTTCTATGGGATTTGCCTAAGGCTGGTATTACGAGTCTTGGAAGAAGTCAGCGGTAGAGCCTCTACCGACAAGACTCCAACCGCAAAAAAAGTCTGTAGTTAAGAGTTTTATGGGCTAACGCGGGAACATAAAGCTCTTAACTACTGTACTATAAAGTACAATAACACCCATAAACTACCTGTGAACCCCTAAACTGAGGCCCCCCCACACATTGCAAACCCTATAATAAACTTTTTTAACCCCTAATCTTCTGACCGGACATTGCCGCCACCTACATTATCCCTATGAACCCCTAATCTGCTGCCCCTAACATCGCCGACACCTACATTATATTTATTAACCCCCTAATCTGCCCCCCCCAACGTCGCTGCCACCTAACAGCCAATAGAATGCAAGGTCAATCCGATTGGCTGATTGGATCAGCCAATCGGATTGAACTTCAATCTGATTGGCTGATTGCATCAGCCAATCAGATTTTTCCTACCTTAATTCCGATTGGTTGATAGAATCCTATCAGCCAATTGGAATTCGAGGACATCGTACAAAGAGGATGGCTCTGCGTCGGATGGATTCAAGATGGCTCCGCTCCGGTTGATTGAAGATTGAAGATGCCGCTTGGATGAAGACATCTGCCGCTTGGAGGACCTCTTCTGCCCCGATCGGATGAAGACTTCTGCTGCTCCGGATGTCCACTTCTGGCCCATCGGTGCCCGGCTGGGTGAACACGGCTGCAGGTAGGGTGATCTCTCGGGTGGGTTTTAGAGTAGGGGTATGTGGGGGGTGGGTTGTAATGTTGGGGGGGGATTGTATTTTTATTTACAGGTAAAAGAGCTGATTACTTTGGGGCAATGCCCCGCAAAAAGCGGTTTTTTAGGGCTGGTAAAAGAGCTGATTACTTTGTAATTTAGGATAGGGTAGGGCATTTTATTATTTTGGGGGGCTTTTTTATTTTATTAGGGGGCTTAGATTAGGTGTAATTAGTTTAAACTTCTTGTAATTTTTTTTTTTGTAATTTAGTGGGGGGGTTGTACTATAGTTTAGTTTATTTAATTGTATTTTAGTTTAGATAATTGTAGGTAATTTCTTTAATTAATTTATTGATAGTGTATTTGTAACTTAGGTTAGGATTTATTTTACAGGTAATTTTGTAATTATTTTAACTAGGTAGCTATTAAATAGTTAATAACTATTTAATAGCTATTGTACCTAGTTAAAATAAATACAAAGTTGCCTGTAAAATAAATATAAATCCTAAAATAGCTACAATGTAACTATTAGTTATATTGTAGCTATATTAGGGTTTATTTTATAGGTAAGTATTTAGTTTTAAATAGGATTAATTTATTTAATGATAGTAAATTTAGTTAGTTTAATTTAAATTATATTTAAGTTAGGGGGGTGTTAGGGTTAGACTTAGGTTTAGGGGTTAATAACTTTATTATAGTAGCGGCGACGTTGGGGGCAGCAGATTAGGGGTTAATAATTGTAGGTAGGTGGCGGCGATGTTAGGGAGGGCAGATTAGGGGTTAATAAAATGTATTATAGTGTTTGCGAGGCAGGAGTGTGGCGGTTTAGGGGTTAATACATTTATTATAGTGGCAGCGATATGGGGTTAATAAGTGTAGAAAAAAAAAATACGTAGCAATGAGATAAGCTGACTCTGTAGCGTATGCTGAAAAAATGGATATTTATTGGAAGTCCAACATTAGAAGTCCAACATTAATGCTGAATAGCAAGATCACAGTCAGGAACACATGAATTGAACCTGTGTGTGTTGCCTGTTGCTCTGTCTCTGCACCACCAGAGGGCTCTCCAGTTTCTGCCTTAAAGTGGGCACTTCAGTCTCGGCCTTAGAGTGGGCACTTCTGTGCTTGGCTCTCATGTAGGCACTCCAGTTCCTGTTCTCAGGCCTATAGTTGGCACAACTGCTGACCCAGCTCCAGTGTGGGCATTACTGTTTTCTAATTCCTGATTCTCCAGATTCCTGTATAATAAACTTGGCTTGTGTCTATTTTCTCAATCATGTCTAAAAGGGGTAGTTTAGCAAAGAAGCCTATTCCACTGGCCCCTTTTAGTGCACAAGATGGGACTACGTTTGACACCTCTACCCATGAGCTCTAAACCCCTGAACCCTCACTGCCAAGCATGACACCCAGTCAGTATTTTATCAGCATGGTGGTATTTTAGGTTATTTTCAATATTGATCATAGAGAATGAAAATATAAATAAAGAACCTGTTATGGTTAAACACATTTTATTGTGTAGGAATATAATTGTAATCAAATTATCCTTTACAATTTATGTTAAGTAGCATAATCAGTATTTTTCCAAGAAAGGTGGCAAACCTAGATACACCTTGCTTTTAGGTAAAGGGGATAGTGCTGTGGTGATTCCAGTTTTCGATATTATAATTTTTTTAACCTTATTTATTTCCCTTAAGTATGGAGGATCCATGGGAACCTTCTTCTGCAGATTTTCCTGTTTCTTAAAGTGATTCACGAGTGTTCAACATATAATCTGTTATCTCTATATATGCCTCTGTTTTACTGTAGCATTATAAGCTATCCGTTATATTAGTAAGAAACTACTAATTGTAGACCAACAGGGAGGATTAAATATACAGTAAAGTAAAAATAAACGTTTATGATTCAGATAGAGTATGCAATTTTACAACTTTTCAATTTACTTCTGTTATCAAATTAGTTTTGTTCTCTAGGTATCTTTTATTAAAGAGTAAAACTACATAGGGTCATAAGAGTTCAGAAGTGTGCACGTGTCTTTGGTACTCTATGGCACCAGTGTTTCGCAACATTCGGCTAGATTACAAGTTTTGGTCTATACCGGGTGCGTAAAAAACGCAATCAACTGCGGACTAACGGTGGGCGGCGACCCAAGATGGTCACAAGACTATGAAGCTCTGCATATCGTCTTTAACTTTTTGTTTGAAAGTGGCCATATCTCAAGCCATCCGATTCTCCCTTAGCAGTTTGGCTGTTTGGGAACCTTTCTGGGATCAGGATTAATATCACCTGGCCCCCGAGAAGTCAGAGAATTGTGTCAGGAAAGTTTGGAAACCGGAGTAGTGTACAGAGTGCTATCCTGTGCAGCCCAGAATACAAAATGGTTAGCTCACCCTCAGAAGACAACCAATACCTGGAATTAGTGCTTTCTTTAAAAAACCTGCTACTGCCAGCATTCATTAAGCTGGAAGAAGCCACACAACATTTGTTAATGGAGATCCAGGCCCCAGGATCTAAAAATATTTCGACAAGATGGCGCCGATTAGAAGCTGTCTCTTCCGATAACAACAACGACACTGCACAGGAAAGATCTCCCCAGGGACGCAGAGAAAAAACGGAACACGTACCCTGCTTGGAAGAAGATAATGATTCTTTGACAGATTTGACTAAACAGGTTGCAGATCTCCTTGAACCAGATGCCTCTTGCTATCATATTTTGGGGACGTCTGAACAGGCAGTAACCTCCGATATCTTTAAGATGGCAACTATGGCTGGAGCGACGTTGAGCTATGCTGTGGTTAAAAACCTGCCTGCAAGCCCTCCTATACAATTCGCTACAGACCCACCCGCTACTTCAGTAAAGAAACAGGAGTATAGAAAAATCTCCATCACCACTATGATGGCAACTGCAGCTGGAGCGGCATTGCACTATGCTAAAGTTAAAAGCCTGCGTGTAAGCCTCTCTATAGAATCAGCCACAGACCCTCGGAAGAAACAGGACATTGCTGTGCGGAGACCTTATTGCTATCATCCTTCTGGGACATGTCACATTCTTCTGAGGTATTGTCATTGTTGCTTGTTCTTAACCCGAGCTGGAATTGGTTGTCCGGACTTACTCTCTCACCACTATTGTATGACCTTCCCTTTGACAACCGGATGCCCCTTGAAATTTGACCTGTAGCTCCTGAACTCCGATGTTTTATACTCTTAGATGTCATACTAACTGGACTGATACCCATACTAATAAAATCAAGCATATCATCATGAGCTGGGTTATCAGTTAAAGCCGCGATTCACTAAGTGGATTCCTGTTGTTTTTTGCAGTTCAGTTACTTCTGTTTGTTATGCTTTAATGTGTTTATAATCTATGCTGATCTCGCTCCATTCTCACATGAATATATGTCATGGGCTAACGCTTAAACTTCAAGACACCCTACTTATGTATTCTCATATATTAGCAATTCACTACTTATGGAGCTCCTGGTCTTTGTTTTATTGTATGTGTGTTTCATTGTTTATTTTGTTTTGTGCTGTAGTAGCCATGAAATTTGTTTGTGCTGCGGGTCACATTATGGCAGGCTATTTTATAATATAAATTAATGCCTATCTTAGAAAATTGCCTACTATCTGTGCATGGATCTCCCACAGGACAATGGCATGTGTTTAATAACCTCTATACCTTTACGTCTCCAAGTCTGCAGTGGTGACACTTCGCAATATACCAACTTGCTAACGCTTGTGCTGTTTTAACTAACACGCTCTTTGATATCATTTTGGATAACAGACAGTGTTGTGCTGCACAAGTCGCTAAATCTCCACATAGACTTTAAACTGAATCTATATTCGATATATCTGTGCTAGACAGCTTGTATTGTCATTTTTTTCTTATTAACTGCTTTAATGTCCGGGCACATTTTACTTGTCTACCATTTGTTCCGTTATTGATTGTTAATGTTTTGATGTTTGTTATTGACAACCTGTGCAGGAGTTAGATAGATTTCCCAGTCGAAGTAACTCACCCCCGATGTTGTTGGGAATTAGAGAACGATTGCAGAGCTAGGGGTACAGTCTGATAGATAGCTGGAGCATTGTAATAGCGGGCTCATGTACTACTTTTGCAATCTGTTATTTTTATTACATGCCTGCATCAGTATGTTGTTTGTTTTTCTTGTTTTTTACAGGGGCATATTTCAGCGCTTGAACTATTGTGAATTCGCCTGCGCTATCTCCCACGCATAACCTCGCTTTGACAGGGCAATAGTAAAGTTTTTTTTATTAATAATTGGACAGGGTGCTCTCCCCCCCCCCCCCAGCTACTGTAGAGATGGGCAGGGCTAACTAACAAAACCCACTTTTGAGAACTTGCTGTTTTGTGCCTTTATTATTTTATTGGCTTTCTTGTTTACACCTATACTATTCTATTTAACTAGTGCCTAATATACTGTAATACTAGAGTTTCTTTTTGGTTCTGTGATAAGTGCAGTGCCTTGACACGCCTCTCTTAATATCTGCCATGGCAGTGGAATGTTACTTACCTGACTACTAAGCTTGTGGGTTCACCCCATCTGCAGCAGCCATTTTGCTACTGAAGATAACAAGTGCAAGTTAAGCCGTCACCACCCCACTTTGAGCATATCCATATGTTTAAGCCTGCTAAAAGACATTTTACCTATACAGTGCCCATACAGTATCTATACAGTACAGTTTCTAGTCCAAACAAAATCCCCTTTTGATCTGGCACAAAGTTCCTGGTCAGGGAATGGTCCTCACTGCTTCTCCCCCAAAACCGCATTATAACTTGGAATGCATATACCTAGCTAACTCCCTCATAGACTCCATTTTTATCTCCTTTACACCGTACTTATTACTACCAGTCCTGATTTTAGGCCCTACTCAATAAGAGCTGGTTATCAATCAATATCTCTGCACAATATTTATGTATACAAGCACTTTTAGGATTGTGGGATCAGCCCATCTAGATGTCTTTCCTGGCTACAACTATACAGGCTACAGTGTATTTCTGTTCGACTAAAACTCACGCAATATTATCATTCTTTACGGCACTGAAACTCTAATTATGAGGATATACTATCCACTCGCTTCACAGGGTGCTATATATATCCATGTTCTTAGTGGGAGAAGGTGGGGGGTTTTGTTTTGTTCTATTTTAGTTTCGTTTGTTGTTGTTTTAGTTTAGTTTTGTTATGTTTTAAAATAAAAAAGGTAACCACCGAATCTGTGATTGAAAGTTGAAGACTCTGCATCAGCATAACTCTCATAATGTTAACATTGGTCTGTCTGGATCTTATCCACCCTTTTGCACATTATACATTGCTCCGCCCTGCGTGGCGTAAAGATGTGAAAGATTGCATTGTCGAATATAAATCAAAATTAAAAAAAAAAAAAAAATAGTGGTACTGCACTTTCCATATCGCTGCCATTACGAGTTACTGAAAAACCTCCTTGTGCTGTGTGTTATGGTGCGTTAAGCTCCATACCGCACAAAAGATAAGGACTGAGTTTACGTGCTCATGCACGCTTTCCCCCATAGACATCAATCGGGAGAGAGTGTTAGAGAAAAACTAACACCTGCGATCGTGGAATGGCAAATTGCCTTAACGCAACCGCCTTGATGTGTATGGGGAAAAGAAAGTTATGTTTAAACCTAACACCCTAACATAACCCCCTATTCTAAACACCCCTAGTCCACCGCCCCCAACATCGCAGACACTAATTAAAGTTATTAAACCCTAATCCGCCGCTCCCCGACATCTCCAACGCTAAATAAAGTGATGAACCCCTAATCTGCCGCTTTCTGACATCGCAGACACTAAATAAACCTAGTAACTCCTAAAATGCTGGCCCCCCACATCGCAACTAATAAATAAACCTATTAACCCCTAAACCGCCAGCCCCCCACATTGTAACTAATAGACTAAACCTATTTACCCCTAAACCACCAGCCCCCCACATTGTAACTAATAGACTAAACCTATTTACCCCTAAACCGCCAGCCCCCCACATTGTAACTAATAGACTAAACCTATTTACCCCTAAACCGCCAGCCCCCCACATTGCAAAACACTAAATTAAACTATTAACCCCTAAACCTAACACCCCCTAACTTTAAATTAAAAGTTACAATATAACTATCTTTAAATAAATAAAAACTTACCTGTGAAATAATAAAAAAAACTAACATTAAACTATAAATTAACCTAACATTACTATTCTAATAAAATAAAAAAACACTACCAATTAAAAAACCTAAATTAAAGCTTTAAATAAACCTAAAGAACACATGGGTGTGTGGGTCTTATGATATTTACATTGGTTACTCGCAATCTTAGCCATAATAATGCGATTCTAGGACTAGTGCATTAAACCCCTGTATGCATACAGGGAATCTAAAGCATACATTCAGTCCCATATATGTTAACCATCAGGCTAACATATCGCTATAGTGGCTTGGTAATTACTCATATCAAAATAATAATGCATTACTTATTTATATTTTTTCATGCAAACTCCTACTTTAAATAGTCAGGGAAATATAAACATTCCCACTGACCACTTTTTTGTTTATATTTTGATTAGATCAATGTAATCAGTCATAAATAAGCCCAATAGTTGTTGCATTTGTTCATTCCCCGAGGGAATATCACCACCCCTGATGCCACATTTGACTTGTTCCAATCCCCAGCATTTTACAGCCTTAGCATTTCCATTATGTTACTAAAAAACATTGGCATGCATTATTGTCAGATGATTAAAGGGACACTGAACCAAAAAATTTTATTTTGTGATTCGGATAGAGCATGACATTTTAAGCAACTTTCTAATTTACTCCTATTATCAAATGTTCTTTATTCTCTTGTTATCTTTATTTGAAATTAAAACTATAAATTTAGATACCGGCCCATTTTTGGTGAACAACCTAGGTTGTCCTTGCTGATTGGTGGATACATTCATCCATTAATCAAAAACTGCTGTCCAGAATTCTGAACCAAGAAAAAAGCTTAGATGCCTTCTTTTTCATATAAAGATAGTAAGAGAACGAAGAAACATTGATAATAGGAGTAAATTAGAAAGTTGCTTAAAATTGCATGCTCTATCTGAATTACGAAAGAAAAATTTTGGGTTCAGTGTCCCTTTAACTAAAAACATTACTGCCACAATACCCAAGTTTCACATACAGAAGAGCACTGAATCTTAAAGATAAATTGGTATCCAGTCATTATGATAGAAATGCTAAAAAGCAATCCATATACAAAGGATCTGTATCATGTGGAGGATGCCATATATGTCCAAATATGATTAAAACCAAAACAATGATGGATAGATTTGGTAAGCAGCAAATAATTAATCAATACATTAACTGCAAAACAATACATGTTATCTCTTGTATTAGCTGCAGCTGTTAAATAGTTAATGTGGGTTTGACCACAAGGAGCTTGAGCACACGAATCACTGAACACGTCAAACATTAGGAATGCCAAAAAGGACTTAGAAAAGGATAAGAAACTCACCTCAGTAGCTAGACATTTCAGAGAAACAAAATGGAAATGCTAAGGCTGTAGAATGCTGGAGATTGGAACAAGTCAAATGTGGCATCAGGGGTGGTGAACACTGTATTCCCTCTGGGAATGAACAAATTCAACTATTGGGCTTATTTATGACTGATTACATTGATCTAAGAAAAATATACACAAATAAGTGGTCAGTGGGAATATATATATTTCCCTGACTATGTAAAGTAGGAGTTTGCATGAAAAATATAAATAAGTAATGCATTATTATTTTGATATGAGTAATTACGAAGCCACTAATGTGATATTTTAGCCTGATGGTTAACATATATGGGACTCAATGTATACTTTGTATTCCCTGTATGCATACAGGGGTTTAATGCGTTAGTCCTAGAATCGGATTATTATGGCTAAGATTGAGAGTAACCATTGTAAATATCATAAGACCCACACACCCATGTTTTCTTACGGCCTAATTGGTCGAGCTAACCACCAATAGCGCTCTTATAATGATGTTAATAGTTACACAAGGAAGGTGGGAATAACTACCCACTACATGCCCAATTTTATGACGCCGCAATAAGCAAATAAAGAATTACATACCTCGCTTGTGATTGGTAGTCAAAGGGGAGTGTTTGAACACGATGATAGCAATGATCGCATTGGTGGTAAAAGCGATTACTCTCTGAAATGGGGATTCAGCCTAATAGCTTAAATACCTACAGTGCCGTTCCCATTGAGAAATGTCCGTTTACAAACCGAAATGCATTTGTGTTGTTTGTCTATGCACAGATTAGTGCTAGTGCTGCCACATATACAGTATCTCACAAAAGTGAGTACACCCCTCATATTTTTGTAAATATTTTATTATATCTTTTCTTGTGACAACACTGAATAAATGACACTTTGCTACAATGTAAAGTAGTGAGTGTACAGCCTGTATAACAGTGTAAATTTGCTGTCCCTTCAAAATAACTCAACACACAGCCATTAATATCTATACCATTGGCAACAAAAGTGAGTATACCCCTTAATGGAAATGTCCAAATTGGGCCCAAAGTGTCAATATTTTGTGTGGCCATCATTATTTTCCAGCACTGCCTTAACCCTCTTGGGCATGGAGTTCACCAGAGCTTCACAGGTTGCCACTGGAGTCCTCTACGACATCACAGAGCTGGTGGATCTTGCGCTCCCCCACCTTCCATTTGAGGATGCCCCACAGATGCTCAATAGGGTTTATGTCTGGAGACATGCTTGGCCAGTCCATCACCTTTACCCACAGCTTCTTTAGCAAGGCAGTGGTCGTCTTGGAGGTGTATTTGGGGTCGTTATCATGTTGGAATACTGCCCTGCGGCCCAGTCTCCGAAGGGAGGGGATCATGCTCTGCTTCAGTATGTCACAGTACATGTTGGCATTCATGCTTCCCTCAATGAACTGTAGCTCCCCAGTGCCGGCAGCACTCATGCAGGCCCACACCATGACACTCCCACCACCATGCTTGACTGTAGGCAAGACACACTTCTCTTTGTGCTCCTCACCTGGTTGCCGCCACACGCGCTTGACACCATCTGAACCAAGTAAGTTTATCTTTGTCTCATCTAACCACAGGACATGGTTCCAGTAATCCAAGTTCTTAGTATGCTTGTCTTCAGCAAACTGTTTACGGGCTTTCTTGTGCAACAATTCTTTTTTTTCAGATCCTCATTGAGTTCTTTGCCATGAGGTGCCATGTTAAACTTCCAGTGACCAGGGGGGAGGAGCCAACTCTGAGGCTGAACGGTCGCACATCGCAACAGCTCCAGCTAACCATAATATAAAGATCAAGTTTGGTGACCGTTCAGACCCTCTATAATACATTATTTTTGTGATTTGAAGACCCAGTTATCTTTAGAGCTCGACACCTTAAAGAGTGAGACGCTTTGTGTTTGATATTTTGCTGCTTTGTTATCTGGCCTTTTGCTGAGCGCTAACCTTGGGAGCAGCCATGTTTTCTTCCCATGTGGGGACTGAAGTGCAGAGAGTACCTAGCTACTTGGTGCCTTATAGACTGCGAGACCTGATGCCGCATCAAGCCCTCAGTATGGATATTTCAGCGTATATTCTTTTGGAGCTTGGTAACCTCCTAGATGAATACCGAGCAGGCTTTGATAACTTACCCAACTGTGCACCCCAGACAGCAGACGCAGTTTCTAATATTGCTAGTTCGGATGCGAATGCTAAGAAACTTGAGACTCTACACTTTAGTGCTCAGCTTGCTGCGCTGGACACATTGACCCAAACAAGCATCCATGGAGCTATACACTTGTCATGCCCGCCTAAATTAACAGTCAATCCTCAGCTGCCTGCAGTGTTCCTTACCCGAGAACAGCAACTAACGCCGCAGAGACATAAACACAGCAGGAGACTTCGACGCAGAGCCATCCAGAAGCGGAACATGGTAGCGCACGCAGATGCCATAGGGGCTGAGCCTCCTAACATAAGACTATCTCTCCTCGGCAAGGGCTCTCGCACTTTTGGCACAGCTCGTTCCCGTGAGGCTATGAGACGAATCCGGCGTGTGCAACTACTCACATTCCCTTCTTGTCAGAGTGAGCAGTTCTTAGCGCCCAGCATGGAGGTATCATTTCTTGCTTTACAATCTGTCCGGGCCCTGCTGCGGAAACACTGTGAGTTGGTGAGGCCTACCGTCCTAAGGCTACGAAAATTTGAATGCTTCCCTGCTTATGCAGCAGTGCCCCACTCTGAAAAGAGGAGCAGGTCTGGGGCTAACTTGAGACTTGGGGAGCAGAGAGTCGGTGTGGGGTGAGACTGCGCTCCTCATCGTCCCTACATTCTTTCTCCCAATAACTACCTTCTGCAACCTAGTATGGTACTATTTCAGTTTTGGGAACCCTATATAAAGACTCTTTGTTCTGACTTAAGGTGTTTAATTAGCTATAGTTATATAGTTCTAGATATATGTAAAAGTTGCATATGTGTTAATTGAGCATGGACAGATTCATATTGCATGCATTGAGGATGTTTTTGTACTATTTGGTTGTACCCTTAGGGGCTATAGGCTTGTTTGGATAAGTTCTATGCATCTCCACGAGTTCTGTGATTTTATACAGATGCTGCTTTAAATATGATATATAGTTTATAATAGTTTGCACATGAAGCATAAGTACTATGTGGCTTGTAATCAGATACTACCGTGCCAGGTTGCTCTATTGATAATTTGTCTCCACTGTTATACACAAACTCCTGCTTCTTTAAGCCCATTACTCTATATATATTAGCCCCTTATTGCTTATTTGCACCTACCATGTTATAAATATGCTGCTTTAAATATGATATACAGTTTATAATAGTTTGCACAGGACGCACAAGCACTATGTGGCTTGCAATCAGATGCTACCGTGTCAGGTTGCTATATTAATAATTTGACTCCAATATTCCACACAGACTCCTGCTTCTTTGAGCCCATTACTCCATATCTATATATATGCATATAAGCCCCTTGTTGCTTATTTGCACCTAGCATGTTATAAATACATTTTAAACACCTCGTTACATAACAATTCTATGTCTGCAGTTTATAAACATGGCATCCTACTGCCAGCGGCCGGGGCGGCGGGGTGCCTATATTTCACAAATACATAGATCCATGGCATAAGTTTGGACACAGTTATCCTCCAGAATGCAACTTATTACACTCGAGTACTGGTTATACTGTGCTTTCTGGTAGAGCTCTAGCCATGTTTCTAATATTTCATTTATAACTGTTGTATATCCAAGGCAAACACATGTGATCTCAATATTAATTTCATTCGACCATATACAGGAGTGCTGGAACCATAACACATATGAACACCTCTACTATGTGTAGCTTACTATTACACTAGGATATCCTGTTTACCGACGTAGGCTGGTCCTGCGTTAGCATCTAGTTATATATTCTCCTACCCTTTTATTTAATACCACTGTTGCATAATCCTTGTAACCTGCGTCAGTTTAGACTCTTGGATCTCAGTGAGCAGAATTAAGCCTTAGCCTATGCCCACCTAGTCCCTCACATAGATATAAAACTTTGCTCTATCGCAATTTGTTTGCTCATCTAATTTACTTAAATTCCCACCTCCTCTCCCATATTCTTAAGTAATGTACCTCTTTAAAGAGGGCTCAAAATGCGGTTTTTCTAACTTGTACCGCACCTTAATTACCTTCTTTCTTTTCATAACTAAACTGTCTTTAACGGCAGCTAAAAGGGATTAATCCTGGTTATATTTGCAAGTTTTTCTCCTGTTATAACCCCTTACAGTTTGTTAATCTTAAAATTTAAAATCTGAGGTAAATAGATTTAGACCCATGAGTGGTCTTCTTTATTGCAGGTAGCCTCCTATTGTAGCAAAAGTCTAACTTGGTTGTGGGTCCAAGAGCGGCCCTTTCAATGAGAGGAGGAGCTTAACTTATCATTGGCATGACTGTATTGTGTTACTATAAAACAGTACTAACGATATTTTGCTTGTTATCTTATTGGTTGATTTTACTAATAACGTCTACACCCACTTGATATCTACTGTACGATGAACCTTGTATTATTTTACCTGTGATAACATTTATGGAATGTTTTAGCATCTTGTTGTATGTCAAACTTTACCTCAATAAAAATATTATTTCAAAAAAAAAAAAAAAAAACTTCCAGTGACCAGTATGAGAGAGCGTGAGAGCCATAACACCAAATTTCACACCTGCTCCCCATTCACACCTGAGACCTTGTAACACTAACGAGTCACATTACACCGGGGAGGGAAAATGGCTAATTGGGCCCAATTTGGACATTTTCACTTAGGGGTGTACTCACTTTTGTTGCTAACGGTTTAGACATAAAGGGCTGTGAGTTGAGTTATTTTGAGGGGAAAGCAAATTTATACTGTTATACAGGCTGTACACTCACTACTTTACATTGTAGCAAAGTGTAATTTCTTCAGAAATGTCACATGAAAAGAGATAATAAAATATTTGCATCCCCAGACCGATGCCGAGGTTCCAGTTTATCGGCTGTGAAGTCTTGGAGAAGGTATCTCTGTGAGCAACCTAGTTTTTAGTTTTTGTAATTCACGTATTCTTGTGTTGCAGTTTTAATCCACTTTCATTGGATGTGTAAATCCAAGTGGGAAACTGCGATTTATTAATTGAATTTATCATATCACATTACCCTTACTAGTCTTTAGATATTTACTGTTAGTTATATTGAATGAATTCTAATAAAGAGTATAACTTTTATTAATAATTATAGAAGATAGTGCCCGTAAGCCGCTTTCATTTTTGTAATTCTCTCTTTTCTCTCTTACTTTTGTTGTTTATTATGACTTTACACAGCAGGCAGGGTAGCACCTAATAGAGATTACATATTTAATGGTTCTCTGTTAGTCTCTTCATCTGATACATACACAGTGCCAGTTAGTATTAAAATTAAATTTTTAAACTGAGTCTGACTTAACAGCCTCTCCTTTTTTAAACTTGAGCAATGTAAATAATATTCGCAATGGCCAGTTTTGGAAGAGATGAGGAAATGGACAGAGGATATTCTAAAAGAGACACAGGGGTTAAAAAGTAAGAACGCACACAGCGTTAGTGAAAATTCAGACTGGGGAGACTCACTAAAACTTAAAAAAATGAGGAAAAAACAAGCCAAAAGGCAGTGGAACATAGGGATGTATAATTTCTATAAAGACAACAACGTAGTCCCCAGGGGATTATGCATGAAGTTATTTCCCTCCTTTAGTGATTTCAAAGAGGAATTTAAGACTAAATGGGAAACTGCCTTAACAGAATGTTCTATTAAGTTAATAGGATACCTAATTGAACATGAAATGGAAAAACTAGAGTCAATAAATACAGAAATGAACAAAATATCCGACTAGTTGAAAGAATTTGAAACAAAAGATGATTTCCAAAAATCTTATATAAAATTAAAAAGTAAAGAGGATAAATTTACAAAGTTAATTTCAGAAAAGAAAGAAAAAAGATAGACAGAGATCTGTCAGATTACAGCAATGAAAGGGTGTATCTCTGGTCTCATACATGGGTTAACATACAAAGTGATACAGATATGTCAGAGAGAGACTCAACTCACACAGAGGGCTCGGAAATAGTGAAAAAAAAACCCAAATAAATTTTGAGACAGAGGGGTATTTCTATCAAGCTCCGGATAGAGCTTGAGGCCCCGTGTTTCTGGCGAGTCTTCAGACTCGCCAGAAACACCAGTTATGAAGCAGCGGTCTAAAGACTGCTGCTCCATAACCTGTCCGTTCTGCTCTGAGCAGGCGGACAGACATCGCCGGAAATCAACCCGATCGAGTACGATCGGGTTGATTGACACCCCCCTGCTGGCGGCCGATTGGCCGCCATTTTGCAGGGGGCGCCGTTGCACCAGCAGCTGTTATGAGCTGCTGGTGCAATGCTGAATATGGAGAGCGTATTGCTCTCCATATTCAGCGAGGTCTGGCAGACCTGATCCGCACTGTCGGATCAGGTCCGCCAGACTTTGATAAATAGAGGCCACAGCATCAAACCACACACTAGCCAAGGTGATATCCCTTTAGGAAACGCATCAGAAGGGGTCACAAAAAACATCATATCCAAGAGACACATACGCTTCCAAAGACTTTCGAAGAACAAGAATTAGATCATTTAAATATTATCAATTATTCAAAAAAGAAATTAACTTAAGAAAGGTCTTTCTTTTATCCCTGATCCAAATCCGGATAAATTAACTTAATTAAAGATATTCATTTATTTGCTAGAAAGTTACTTTTGAAAAAACACTTCAACAATAGTTTCAGCAATGATCAGAAAGCACTAGATGACTTAGTATCATTGTTAGAAGAATCAGAGGAGGATATGAGTAGTGGGAAGGATAGTTGGAGGATTAACCTAAAGAAGAAATCTAATTTTGTCCTCCCTTCCCACACCTCACCTCAAATTTCTACCTTTCTTATTTTGGTTTGTAATGAGGTGTTAAAGGGACAGTCTACACCAGATTTTTTATTGTTTTAAAAAATAGATAATCCCTTTATTACCCATGTCCCAGATTTGCATAACCAACACAGTTATAATAATATACTTTCAACCTCTGTGATTATCTTGTATCTAAGCCTCTGCAAACTGCCCCTTTTTTCAGTTCTTTTGACAGACTTGCAGTCTAGCCAATCAGTGCCTGCTCCCAGATAACTTCTCGTGCACGAGCACAGTGTTATCTATATGAAATACGTGAACTAACACCCTCTAGTGGTGAAAAACTGTTAAAATGCAATCTGAAAGAGGTGGGCTTCAAGGTCTAAGAAATTAGCATATGAACCTCCTAGGTTAAACTTTCAACTAAGAATACCAAGAGAACAAAGCAAAATTGGTGATAAAAGTAAATTGGAAAATTGTTTAAAATTACATGCTCTATCTGAATCATGAAAGTTTATTTTGGCCTAGACTGTCCCTTTAACATTACACAACACTATGAGTACCCAACAAACCAGCTTATCAGAAAATGAAAGAAAGGCAATGTTTGAGATGACACAGTGGTAGGATGTACAGATCAAACAAAGTGATAAGTGAGGCAATATTGTTTTTTGGCCCTCTAACATGTACACACAAGAAGCAACAAAACAGTTGTCAATCTCGAAAAATTATAAGAAACTATTTAATAATCCTACTGAAGTGTTTTTTAATAAGTACAATAAGCTAATGAAAGAAGGCTTTAATCAAGGGGCAATTGATACTGAGAAAAGAAATGTCCTAACTGTAAAAACTCCTAAGGTAGCAACATTATACCTTTTGCCTAAAATCCACAAAAACAGCCAATTACCACCAGGCAGACCGATCATATCGGGCAATGATTCTCTAACCGAAAAGGCAAGTACATATCTCAATGCCAGGTTATCAAAATTGGTATTGGGAATCCCATCATATATCAGAGACACTGCACATATAATACAAAAGATAAAAGATCTACATTTCCCAGATACAGCTATGCTGGTGACATGCAACGTCGAGTCTCTTTATACCAGCATACAAACTGAGTGGGGAATAAAGGCAGTGAAACATTACTTACAAAGTAAGAATAATATATCTGATATTACTAAGGGATTCCTCATAGAATTACTTACATTCGTTCTCAAGCACAATTATTTTGTCATTGATGACAGGTTCTATGTACAAACATGTGGAACAGCAATGGGTACTGCGTGTGCTCCGACATACGCAAATCTGTATTTGGGGTGGTGGGAAAGCCAAATAGTCTCTAGAACTGACTATCAGGAGTATAGAAAATACATACTTCATTGGTCCAGATACATTGACGATCTGTTGATTATCTGGGATAGCCCCAAAGCAGACTTAGAGAAATGTATCTTGGAGTTAAACAACAACCCCTTTGGCCTATACCTAATATATCATACCAGCTCAACTGAGATACAATTTCTAGATTTAACTATCAAAAGAACAGAAGGATATAGATTGGTGCCTGAATCGTATCAGAAACCAACAGCAACCAATAATATCCAGGCTATGTGCCTCAAGTGCCCACCATCCTTTGACTGTCATGAATTTACCAGTGTGGGAATATCTAAGGTTGAGGAGAAACTGTTCAATGGAAGAATATTTAAAAAAAGGAGCTGATGAGTTGAGGAATAGGTTAAAAACCAGAGGTTATTCCTCTAGATGCCTAGCAAGAGCGTATCATAGGGTTCTACAACATAAGCAGGAGGACCTATTACACCCCAAGAGTAGAATGAAGCAGCCTGAAAACACTATCAGATTCATTTCTACATATAATTCTGCCAGCCCATAAGTTAACATAATTATTAAAAAAACATTGGAATGCATTATTGTCAGATGATGAACTAAAAACATTATTGCCACAATACCCAAGTTTCACATACAGAAGAGCACCGAATCCTAAAGATAAATTGGTTTCCAGTCATTATGATAGAAATGCTAAAAAGCAACCCATATACAAAGGATCTGTATCATGTGGAGGATGCCATATATGTCCAAATATGATTAAAACCAAAACAATGATGGATAGATTTGGTAAGCAGCAAAGAATTAATCAATACATTAACTGCAAAGCAAAACATGTTATCTATTGTATTAGCTGCAGCTGTTAAATAGTTTATGTGGGTATGACCACAAGGAGCTTGGGCACACGAATCACTGAACACATCAAACATTAGGAATGCCAAAAAGGACTTAGAAAAGGATAAGAAACTCACCTCAGTAGCTGTCATGAAACTGGTGCATTTACACTGTCCCTTTAAATCATCACTATAAAATATCTCCTCCCCTCTATCTACCTTGCTTAGTAATTTGGATCTACAGGTGTGACTTCCTGTCTCCAGGATCCTGCAGTCTACTCTAAGCCTTATTGAGAATCGGATGCCGTTGCATCTCTTTGTTTTCTACGCTACAATTTCATCCAAGTTGCTGACTGACTGCATTCAACAGGCAACCTGTGCCATCAGCTGAAAAAATATCCAGCTTTACCATAACTCCAGTCTGCATCTACCTCCAGAATTCATATCTGTCTCTTGCCGCTCCAGACTACAGTTAGCTGCGGCTGTGAGCCGAGCTATAACTACACTGTTATCACTGAAGTAAGACGCTCAACTCTCTTGCGGCTCATTTAGAAGCCTTCTCCCTTCCAGCTTCATCGGGCAGTAAGTAAACGCTGTTCCATCAGCATTCAGTCTATACAAGTAAGCTTTAAGAGTGTATTCCAGTCTCCTGTGACCATTGTCTCATTTGTTTCTCCTGCAATGTGTCTCACAAAATCCGGATCAACTGCTTCCCAGTTTTAGGTTCTCTCCTATATGAACTGACACTTACCTGTATTCAGAGCTTCACTTCTTATGTACAGCAGTGTTTGTAGCTGCATGAACTCACAGCTCGTGTTTACCGGCTCTTGTAAATAGTTGAGATACAGTTGGGCATTGATGATTTTACTGAAACATTTCTGTTATTTTGCAAAGTGAACCTATGCTACATGTTATTTTTGCAAAATCTCCTCCTGATGAACATTATTTACTCTTTTCTCAAGTTATGATTCTTAAAGCATCAGAACTGCATTTATCAAATTCACTAAAATAAGTAAGTGACATATTCCAGTAGTTGTTATTACTTACCATACTCAGCTACTAGAGGTATACATATATCTCATCCTATTTGCTTGCATCTAGAAACTATCTCCTTCAACTCTTTAGTTGACCCACAGTATATGAGCAAACTAGGGAATTCAAATTCAATTGATCCCGCCTACTTGTGATACTGTGTGGTTCACATATAAAAAGATTCCTCCATCACGTTACACCTTACAGTAGCTAGACATTTCCTAGAGAAACATAATGCTAAGGCTGTAAAATGCTCTGGATTGGAACAAGTCAAATGTGGCATCAGGAGTGGTAATATTGAAAATCTCCTGTTACAAAAAGAAACTGCATGTTTTTTTTTGTAATGAATACTGTATTCCGTTGTGGAATGAATGAATTCAACTATTGGACTTATTTATGACTGATTACATTGATATAATCAAAATATAAACAAATAAGTGGTCAGTGGGAATGTATATATTTCCCTGACTATTTACAGTAGGAGTTTGCATGAAAAAATATAAATAAGTAATGCATTATTATTTTGAGCCACTATTGCGATATGTTAGCCTGATGATTAACATATATGGGACTGAATGTATACTTTAGATTCCCTGTATGCATCCAGGGGTTTAATGCGCTAGTCCTAGAATCGCATTATTATGGCTAAGTGTCAGGGTGCCAGGAATCAGACTGAGACGAGAAGTGCAAAAATAATCACACCTTTATTAATAGCAAAAAGTTATAAAATGTCCACAAGTCAAATAACAAGCCAGGATTCAAAACCAGAGCTGGTAGTCAGACGAGCCGAGTCAGGAGCCAAAGCGAATAGTCAGTCGAGCTGGAATCAGGAACAAAGAGAACAGCAGAGTCAGGAACAAGCCAGGGATCAGGAACCAGGAAGGACTTCAGGCAGCCAGGTAATACACAGGAACTCTCACAAACAGGTCTCAGACCACGCAAAGGCAAAGCATACTGAACAGAGGCCCTTTAAATAATAAATGATGACATCACAATTCTGAGACTGCATCCTCTCTCACATGGATGATGCACAACAGTCTGGCCATAAAAGGAAGTGCAGGAAGTGAGCAGCATCCCCCACAATGCACCAAGTCAGGAAGAGAGGTGAGTAAAATGGCTGCCAGCAGCACATGGCAAACACAACAGGGAAAAACTCTGACAGTACCCTCCTCCCCTCAACGACCCCTCCCCCGCGGGAGGACAAAAGGCTTATTGGGTAAACAGGTATGGAAGGCACGGAGGAGGGCGGGAGCATGAACATCAGATGAGGGAACCCAAGAACACTCCTCCGGACCGTAGCCCCTCCAGTGAACCAAATACTGTACACGCCCCTGGACATACGAGAGTCAATAATGCTGCTGACCTCATACTCCTCATGGTTGTCAACAAAGATAGGACGGGGACGAGGCAACACAGTGGTAAACCGATTACAAACCAATGGTTTCAAGAGGGAGACATGAAAAACATTGGAGATGCGCATAGCAGGAGGAAGGTCAAGAGCGTAGGCCACAGGATTAACCCGTCGGAGTATTCGAAAAGGACCAACATAACGGGGAGCCAATTTATTGGAAGGCACACGAAGGTTCAAGTTGCGGGAGGACAGCCAAACTCTCTCACCAACCTGGTAGGAAGGTACGGGCAGATGCCTACGATCAGTCTGGAACTTTTGGCGCTGCATAGAACGATGAAGGCAATCCTGAATCTGCACCCACGTGGAACGGAGTTGCCGGAGATGCTCCTCCAAAGCCAGAATACCCTGAGACATGAATGAATCGGGCAACAAGGATGGTTGAAACCCATAATTCGCCATGAACGGGGATAACTTGGAGGAAGCATTAATAGCACTATTACGAGCAAACTCTGCCCAAGGTAACAGTTCAGACCAATTATTGTGGTGATCTGAGGCATAGCAATGGAGGAACTGTTCCAGAGCTTGATTAGACCGTTCCGCAGCCCCATTGGATTGAGGGTGATATGCTGAGGAGAAGGAAAGCTGGATCCCCATTTGAGCACAAAAGGAACCCCAAAATCTGGAGACAAACTGGCTACCCCGGTCCGACACTATCTCCTTGGGTAAACCATGTAAACGGAAGACCTCCCGGGCAAAAATTGAAGCAAGCTCCTGAGCGGTAGGCAGCTTCATCAAGGGAATGCAATGTGACATTTTAGAAAAACAGTCAACCACCATAAGGATAACAGTATTGCCATTGGAAACAGGGAGCTCGACAATGAAGTCCATGGAAAGATGTGTCCAAGGACGCTCACCATTAGCAATAGGTTGAAGAAGACCCACAGGAAGACGTCGAGGAGTCTTATTCTGTTCACAAACTGAGCAGGAGGCAACATACGCAGCAACATCAGAACGAAGACCTGGCCACCAGAATTGTCGAGTGGCAGACCAAATCATTTGGTTCTTGCCTGGGTGACCTGCGGCTTTAGGATAGTGGTAAGTGTGCAAAAGTTTAGTTCGAAGATTCTCAAGAACAAAACACTTACCACTAGGTATCTCAGGCGGTGCATTGGTTTGTGCAGCCAGGATCTCCTCCCCCAAGGGAGAAGTCAAATTAGTACGTATGGTAGCCAAAATATGGTCAGGAGGTATAACAGGAGTAGGTACAGACTCCTCCTTGGACAGAGGCGAAAATTGTTGAGAAAGGGCATCAGCCCTAACATTCTTGTCACATAATTAAATTGAGACAAAAATAGCGCCCATCTGGCCTGTCGGGGCAACAAAAGTTTTGCTTCAGATAGATAAGTTAAATTCTTGTGGTCAGTAAGAATGAGCACTGGCACGCTAGTACCCTCGAGAAGATGCCTCCATTCCTTGAGTGCCAAAATTATGGCTAGTAATTCCCTGTCGCCAATTTCATAATTGCACTCCGCTGGAAACAATTTCTTAGAGAAGAAACCACACGGATGCAAGGAACCTTCAGGCGTAGGACTTTGAGACAAGAGGGCACCTACTCCAGTCTCAGACGCATCGACCTCAAGAACGAAAGGCAGGACACGGTTAGGATGAGCCAGAACTGGAGCGGCAGCAAAGGCAGTCTTAAGACTATCAAAGGCCTCAATGGCAGTAGGTGACCAATGGAGTGGATCATTCTCTTTACGGGTCATGTCTTTGATAGGTTTGACCAAGGAAGAAAATTATTTAATAAACTTTCTATAGTAATTGGCGAACCCCAAAAAACGTTGAATAGACCGAAGACCAACTGGGCGAAGCCACTGCAGAACTGCAGATAACTTGTCAGGATCCATGGAGAACCCTGCAACGGAGGTAACATAACCTAGGAAGGTTACTTGAGTCTGATGGAACTCACATTTCTCAAGTTTACAAAACAGGCCGTTCTCACGTATTCTCTGAAGAACCTGTGTAACATCAGAACGATGAGCCTCAAGTGTGGGTGAGTGTATGAGGATGTCGTCTAAGTACACCACAACACACTGTTGCAACATATCTCGTAGGACATCATTAATAAATTCCTGAAAAACAGCAGGAGCATTACATAGGCCAAAGAGCATTACAAGATACTCATAATGCCCGCTCCTGGTGTTAAATGCTGTTTTCCATTCATGACCCTCCTTAATCCTAACGAGATTGTACGCTCCTCTCAAATCAAGTTTAGTAAAGGCCGTCGCTCCCTTGAGGCGGTCAAAGAGTTCCGTAATGAGCAGAATAGGGTAAGCATTCTTAATGGTAAGATGATTAAGACCCCTATAATCGATACATGGTCTTAACTCGCCACCCTTTTTCTTCACAAAGAAGAAGCCAGCCCCTGCAGGAGAGCAGGATTTGCGGATGATCCCCTGTGACAGAGCATCAGCAACATACTCCTCCATAGCACAATTCTCTGCAACAGACAGAGGGTACACCCGGCCCCGAGGAGGAATGGCTCTGGGTTGCAGGTCTATGGCATAATCGTAAGACTGGTGAGGAGGCAACGTACCGGCACGCACCTTGTCAAACACATCTCCGAACTCTCGGTACTCCTCTGGCAATTGAGATACCGAAGAAGTGCACAAGACTTTAACTGGTTTCCGAAGACAAGTGGAAATACATTGCGGGGACCACAACAAAATTTCGGACCTGCGGCAGTTGAGACTGGGATTGTGCTTTTGGAGCCAGGGATAACCCAGAACAACTGGAAAAT
Organism: Bombina bombina; assembly: GCF_027579735.1. NCBI lineage: Eukaryota > Metazoa > Chordata > Amphibia > Anura > Bombinatoridae > Bombina > Bombina bombina. The sequence goes on from NC_069500.1 coordinate 1,105,068,604, forward strand.
GCGGAGAGTTTATCACCTGGAACTGGAGGGTTTCAAAATGTTGAGCCCCAACAGCCATGGACAACGGAGCAGTTTCGTGAGTAACGAGTGCTGGCTGAAGGGGCCTGCCATCAATGGCCTCAATAGCAAGCGGAACGGACCGAGGCAAAACAGGAATGGAGTGCTTTGATACAAAAGCACTGTCAATGAAATAGCCAGCAGCACCGGAGTCAACAAGAGCCTGAGTGACTATGGAGGAGTCCACGCAGGAAAGGACAACCGTGACCAAAGGTTTCTCCTTAAGCGGTTCCGGGGACAAGGATAAACCACCCAAGGTCTGCCCCCGACAGGACCTTAGGTGTGAGCATTTCCCTGCTGTGTAGGACAAGACTTCAAAAGGTGGCCCTGTAACCCACAATAGAGGCAGAGCCCCTCCCTCCTCCTAAAGGCCCTCTCCGCCGTGGAGAGACGCGTGAATCCCAACTGCATTGGATCAGCAGTACCTGGTGACTCGGGACCAGGAGGCATGAGAGGAGAGGGAGGCATGGGTGGGAGCGAACACGTTGGAGACAACGGAACAGGAGGCTTCCGCAAGCGCTCCTTGAAAGAGGGCCTCTCTCTGAGTCTGATGTCAATTAGGATCAAAAAAGACACCAATGCCTCCAGATCCTCTGGTAAATCTCTGGCAGCAACTTCGTCTTTAATCGCATCAGAGAGCCCATGAAAGAAGGCGACAACAAGGGCTTCATTGTTCCAACCTACCTCTGCGGCAAGTGTACGGAACTCAATAGCATACTGAGCAACAGATCTTGTACCTTGCTGAATAGACATGAGTCGTTTAGCAGCAGAGGAGGAGCAAGCCGGAACATCAAATAACCTTCAAAAGGAGGCCACAAATTTAGGGTAATTTGAAATCACAGGTTTATTAGTCTCCCACAAGGGATTAGCCCAGGCAAGAGCTGTGTCAGAGAGTAACGAGATGAGAAATCCCACCTTAGCTCTGTCAGAGGGAAACGCCTGAGGTAACATCTCAAAGTAAATGCCCACCTGGTTCAAAAACCCTCTGCACTGAATAGGATCACCTCCATATCACTGAGGTAGAGGTGCAGAACCGGACATGCTCCTGGTAGGCAAAGGTGCAGCAGCGGAAACAGGAGCAGCCATAACATGCGGGACACTTTGGTCCAAATGTGCAGTGCGAGTCAGCAGGGTTTGCAGGGCTAGTGCAAATTGATCCAAGCAGTGATCCTGTACATCCATCCTGGAAATGATGGCAGGTAAAGGTGGATAATTAGCAGCATCAGGATTCATGGCCTTTGCGTAATGTCAGGGTGCCAGGAATCAGACTGAGACGAGAAGTGCAAAAATAATCACACCTTTATTAATAGCAAAAAGTTATAAAATGTCCACAAGTCAAATAACAAGCCAGGAGTCAAAACCAGAGCTGGTAGTCAGACGAGCCGAGTCAGGAGCCAAAGCGAATAGTCAGACGAGCCGGAATCAGGAACAAGGATAACAGCAGAGTCAGGAACAAGCCAGGGATCAAGAACCAGGAAGGACGTCAGGCAGCCAGGTAATACACAGGAACTCTCACAAACAGGTCTCAGACAACGCAAAGGCAAAGCATTCTGAACAAAGGCCCTTTAAATAATAAATGATGACATCACAATTCTGAGACTGCATCCTGTCTCACATGGATGATGCACAACAGTCTGGCCATAAAAGGAAGTGCAGGAAGTGAGCAGCATCCCCCACAATGCACCAAGTCAGGAAGAGAGGTGAGTAAAATGGCTGCCAGCAGCACAACAGGGAAAAACCCTGACACTAAGATTGCGAGTAACCAATGTAAATATCATAAGACCCACACACCCATTTTTTCTTACGGCCTAATTGGTCGAGCTAACCACCAATAGCGCTCTCATATTGATGTCAATAGTGACACGAGGAAGGTGGGAGTAACTACCCACCACACGCCCACTTTTATGGCGCCGCAATAAGCAAATAAAGGATTACATACCTCACTTGTGATTGGTAGTCAAAGGAGAGTGTTTGAACACAATGATAGCAATGGTGGTAACAGCGATTATGCTCTGAAATGGGGGTCAGCCTAATAGCTTAAATACCTAGAGTAGTGATAGGATATATTTACTGTTAGTTATATTTTAATGAATTCTATTAAAGAGTATAACTTTTATTAATAATTATAAAAGATAGTGCCCCTAAGCCGCTTTCCATTTTTTCATTCTCTCTTTTCTTCACTTTTTTTGTTGTTTGTTATGACTTTACACAGCAGGCAGGGTAGCACCTAATAGAGATTACATATTTTATGGTTCTCTGTTAGTCTCTACATCTGATACATGCACAGTGCCAGTTAGTATTAAAATTTAATGTTAGTGTACTTTGTAACATTTTAGTTATGAGTTTAGTGAAACATTTTTGTTTCGCAAAATCCATAACTGCTGGTCTCAGATTGCAGAATGGCTCGTGTTGGTATAGGCTGTAACACAAGCATTTTAGCCAGACTGCACAACCTGTAATACGGCACTATGGAAAATCCCACACTCAAACATAATTTTTTTGAGTGCGGAATGGACGTTGCGTTACAGGCTAAAATGCTTGTGGTATACTATAGCTATACTGCTGCGACTCATAATATGCGTTACTGGCCATTCCACGTGCAATGGCCAATTTTTCAGCGGTATAGCCGTACCGCAAAACTCGTAATCTAGGTAATTATTTGTAGCTTTGTTATACAATGTTGCAAAACACTGCTGCCATAGAGTACTAAAGACACGTGCACACTCCTGAGCAATGAGCCTACATAGTTTCACTCTTCAATAACAGATACTAAGAGACAAATTTGATAACAGAAGTAAATTGGAAAGTTGTTTAAAATTAAATGCTCTATTCGAATCATGAAAGTTTTATTTTGACTTTACTGTCTCTTTAAGATAACCCTTATATTACTATTTTACAATGGGAAATGATATAAAAGCCTTGATACGCATAATAAAAGTTTGCCTTTTCCAGATGAGTACATTATGTGAATACTTGAAAGAGAAGTGCACTCAGCTGATAGCTTACACGTGGCCATTAGTATATGAGCAATCATCTTCCATGCAGCGTTATAGACCACAACTACTCTAGTAATTACAGTCTATAATTTCTCTAGTGTGCACCATTAAAGCTATAACTGTTGTGTATAGCTATATCTGTATGACTCTAGTTATTCAAATAGATGATGTTATAGATGCTCATATAAATTAAAATACAGGCTCTATCTACTCCTTATTAAAGAATTATAAAGCTGCTTGTTTGGGATTTTGTCAGTGTACTTCATCTTTTTGTTAGAACTGCAAGATATGTATACTGTATGTTCATGTTATGTTTGCAAACAAGCAATGTAGTGTATTGATCATGCAGGATTGCAGTAATTTTGCTTATATTCTGCATGTCAATGTATCAGATTACATGATATAAAATTACTCTTGACATGAGTGAAAATATATGAATGATTAATTGTTCTATGTTGCTGAAATATCTAGTTATTCTATGTAACTTTTGTAAGAGCTATGAAATTATATATAATGGCAATGAAGTTCTTCTATTATATTACTTACTGTGGTTGTTTTTTTTTTTGTTTTTATTTTAACTTGGTACTTGCCATAATTCAGATTAACTATATATATATATATATATATATATATATATATATATATATATATATATATATATATACAGACATACACTGTATATAATATATAAATAATTTGTTTCCTGTTGATGTTATTTTTTTTTTTTTTTAATTCTTTTTATTAAAGAGAATTCAGGCATACAACATGTAAACGATTACATAAAGATAATTCAGAATTGTACAGAATTGAACAGTGTCACATTCAATGCATTTACAATAAAATAGAATAGTAGATATGACTATCTAGAATATAACATAGTGCGCATTACTGATCTGATTCATAGATATGTATGGGCAAAGATAAATTTCCCTGGCGCATGCTAGATTGTATTATGATTTAGAAATATAAGATGGTACATTCAGTAGAAGTGAGATCTTTATTTATTCACATTTACCCTGGTGTTCTCATTGCCTGTTACCCAAATTCTCTTAATTTTAACTTTATTAAACTTAAACTAAATAAAACATACATAATAAAAAACAAAACACAAAAAAAAAAACAAAAAAAACAACACACACTAAATCCTCAGCAGATCCAAAGAATTCAGAGTTATACAGTCCCTCCCTAGATATGAAGGAGAAATATCAATATATGTTGTTCAGTATTATAGTATAAGCAAGCCTACGCATTCAGTTAAGTAATACATATGCTGAAGTATAGCTGAAAGGGGTAGTATTAAAGAGGCAGATCTGATTTAACTGTTGGGTTGTATTGTACTGAAGTGTTATTAATTTGAATGTCCAGTCTAATTAAAATGAGGGAATCTATATGGGTTGGTGTTAAAATAAGAGCTCTGGGAAAGCTGATATTCATAACTGTAGTATAGTCTAGTAGTTACCCATCATTTTCAATATAATTGACAAGTTCACCTAACCAGAACAGCCCCAAGCCCAACAACAGTTCAAAAGTGTGAATCCTTCCCTGTGTTGATGCAAATGTTAAGAAAGTAGATGCTCCTTGTGTAAGACTCTTAGTCAAAGAATATGGCAAGTTGACCCATCACTGCCTCCACAAGCACAATGGGAGCAATGTAGAGTCAAGGGAACATTGGTTAGGATATATGGGAAGTTGTATTAAGAGACCCTTAAAGCAAAATGGTCAAAAGGAGCTTAACTAAACCAATCACCTCAACATGATTTTCCAAACATCTGTTTTAAGATATGATTTCTTCCATGTGTTGCTGAACATATTAAGAGAGCAGGAGCTCCCTATGCTAGGTTTCTAAATAAAGAGTACGATATATACATTATTAGGGTTTAGCGTACATTGATATATGGACTCACACCACCACACCAAGCACTGATCTAGTAATTGGAGCCCTACTATCTTACTGCAGTAGATCAGCCCAAAGCATGTCAGACTGGACAAGGTAATTATCCTAACATATCAAACATGGCATATGTCTGTCTCCGTGTAGTGTTACAGGAAGGGAAGTATGAGGTGCAGCTCTAAACAGTAACCTGTAGCTTAGGCAGCCTGTGGTGCATCAGTTTTTATATGGAGAGCTGTGAGAGATCCAATTAGCATATTATGCGCCTAAATAATAGGTACTAAACTAGTAAGTGGGGTGTAATTATCAGCATACATTACTCACTTTTAAAGTAGGATATTCACTGAGTATTTATAGGTATATTCGTGAGGTCACTAGCGCAAACATAAATACCATCAAAAATAACTACAGTACCTAAGAATTGGTTTAAGGGGGGAATTTGGATGATCTTGTATGTAGGAGACCGGGTATTGAAAACAATTATAAGCAGCTTGTGCTTCAAAATCCATCTACGTTTTCTAGATATTATAAATGAATAAAAACAGAACAGAACAATACCCATGACCAACCGGGCCAAAAATGAGAGCCAATGTAAGACAGTGACAGTGTAATGCGGTGAACTTGCAGGCATCCAATCAGTTATTATGATACGAATCCACCTTGTTTCAAAGGGTAGCGGATTAAAGGTTTATTGCAGATATGGCAACTACCGCACAGTTACAGTCCCATAAAAGATTGGAAGTCATCTTCAACAGGCGTACCACACCGCCCACATGCCTCCCGGAGTAAGATGAGCACTGCAAACGGCCTTATTATATCTTAGTGGATGGTTTGCATCATAGATGCAGTTCAAGTTGCTGGGATTATTCAAAGCTCAGATCAGCCGATTATTCTAATTCCAAAGCCATGGGAGACAGCCTGAAGGGGATCTATAGGTATTATCCCACTCCCTCCCTGGACAGAGCCAACGGCTCACAATATGGGTCTGGCATCCATCTTACTTGTAATATTTGGAGGGCGCGTTCAACTGCGCTATGCTCACAGAGGCAGAATGTAGACAGGAATGTATTGCCGGCATACTTTGCCATCCCAGCTGATATGTTAGAGGAAGGTATCTTCATGATAGTAGTTTCGTACAGCAAAGTATCAGCAGGGCACTCTTTGATTGCAGAGGCCATCTGCGTAACATGTTCAGAGGAGAATTGCCTTAGCGGGGTAAATATAGATAATGTCCCGGTATTATGATTCTCTCCATGCCGGGTAAGAATAGAATGCTCCAACGGAGTGGAATCCCCAGCATTTCTGTCAAGGCCACACGCCGTCTCAGTAAATGAGTACAAAGGAGACAGATCCTCCTCGTCTTGGTATGTCTGTGAGGGGTCTGAGATAGGAACGTGCGAGTCGTCCGTTATGATAGATCCGTGTGGACGAGTGCGAGGTGAGTCATACAGATTGCATGCTGGAGAGGAGGTTTTCAAGTTTGCTGGCTCACTGTTTATAAGATGAGGCTTCACCGCAGAATGTACCGCCTCACATAGTCTTTCACAGCTCATAAGTAGGCGATCTAATGCAGGCAGGAAAGTCATAAGAATCTGCAACGCCACATCCCTCTCCGGTTCCATTGCCCCCAAAAATAGCGGGCATGCAGTTAGTACAGTCTATTTTAGTCCAATGCCTTCCAGGGGAGAAAAGATTGAATTGTTTCTATCTGCTCGAAGTTCCCGGACACCGTCTCTGTCAAGGGAGATGCAGATGGCATAGAATGATGGCACACATTATAGATTAGAAGAAGAGTTCTTCAGAGCAACAGGAGCTTGCAGCCATCTTCTAGAACCGCCCACCGGAAGTCCCCCTGTTGATGTTATTTTAATGCATAGCGAACATTGTTATTTTTTATTTTTTTTTATTTAATTTTTATTTTATTGAGGAATCACAAAACAGAGAAAAACAACACATATCTTTTGCATAATACAGGCATCAATTGAAGTCTGACATAATGTGATAACATATACCATTCTCAGTCTTCCAATGTAATATATCTAAATTACATCACCCTATTATGAAATCACATTCCATATTGTAGCGCCTGTAATGAAGACTAAATGAAACCGCAATTCGGTTTTCTTATTATATGGGGCTCATAGTAATAGCTAGTTTTCAATATACAGATAAACTTGGTGAAGGGAAAAGAGAGGCTGATAACAGCCATAAATTCAAGTAGCAAAATGTGTATAGCAAGGATGTATACTGTGAAGTATGTCCAATACGCTAGAAAATGCGTTTCTAAATTTGCATTTATTATGTCCACAACATACAACACAACAGAACAGGTGTCAGATGTAGCTCTAAGAAATGTCCTACGTTGGGGTCACTGTTGTCCCCCACGATGCTGAAGACAGAATCTGTCAGACCATCCTCATGGTTAACTAACAATGGTATGTACCCTTGTGGACATAATAAATGCAAACCATGTGAACATCTCACTAAAACCAAAATGTTTTCCTCCAATGTGACAGGGGAAACTTTTAGGATTAAGTCATGCATGAATTGTATGTCTACAGAGGTTATATACCTTTTATATTGCATTGAGTGTGGGATGCAATATATAGGTCTCACCTATAGAGATATAAAATCTAGGATTAGGGAACACCTGTCAACCATCACAAGAGGGAAGTCCAGTACTCCATTGGTCTGTCACTTTAAGAATAAGCACAAGGGATCAATACATACCTTACGATGGTTTGCCATAGAAAAAGTGAAACTTCCTAAAAGAGGAGGCAATATTGAGAAGTTGTTGGCTAAAAGGGAGGCTTTTTGAATGTTCAGACTCAGGACAAGACACCCAGAGGGTCTGAACTCCAAATATGACTTGATTAATTATTGGGAGTAATTTGCAATCTTTATTTTTCGCTCTCCTCCTTACTAAATAAGGAGGAGATAATTAATCCAATCCTCTTTAGCTTACATTATGTTCTATTGGATATGCTCTTCTTACTAACATTTGTTTGTAACTTTCTACTCAGGTAGTAGGATTAACCGAGTAATCAAATTCATAACTTTCTCACATTTTATATCTGGGATTGTGAGACTAACAATAAGGAAACTCTTTCCATCTCCTTTTAGTATTAGCATCTTATAACTAATATTAGGTATAGTATGTGCAAGATAGTGTTCTATGCATTGTTTATCCCTGCCAATCCAGTACAATATATATCATAATAAGCAAAAAACTTTCCTTATAGATTGCTCCCAGACCAGAAAAAATCACTGTTTAAGGCACAACACAGACACATGAATCAAGGTAAAGCAAATTGATCATACCTTTATTTTGGCATGTTGGACAAACACTCGACAAATGTAAGCGGTGTGACTACCAGGAGACACAGGTGTGTGGAGTGTGACGTCATCTGACGCGTTTCACGCCCTTCTTTGACAAAGCGCCAGAAGGGCGTGAAACGCGTCAGGTGATGTCACACTCCACACACCTGTGTCTCCTGGTAGTTACACCGCTTACATTTGTCGAGTGTTTGTCCAACATGCCAAAATAAAGGTATGATCAATTTGCTTTACCTTGATTCATGTGTCTGTGTTGTGCCTTAAACAGTGATTTTTTCTGGTCTGGGAGCAATCTATAAGGAAAGTTTTTTGCTTATTATATACCTGGAACGGGCAGCCTGGTCTGCAAGTCTGGGTTTGTGCCGGGAGAGGCGCCGGCACAGTGTTTCCTGTGTGTTCCTGCATAGACCTTACCTCTTTAGTCCTTGAACTCTCACTCACCTGTGTATATGAACAATATATATCATATACAGCATTGGATAACTTATACATGTATACTGATCAAGCACTTTATTAGAGAATTAGGAGTAACAAGGGAACATGATATATAGGTAACTATTAAGCTGTTAATTTATTGCAATATTGTTGGGTTGATGGAAATATTACACATACTGTTCTTTTCTATATTCTACAACAACATATGTCCACAGTGTCATTTTGCAGTTGGATTTGTTTTGTTCAACTTTCAGCACATATGTTCCTAAGCATTAGGATTAAAGTCTACAAACAGTTTTGTAAAAACTTCTTGTGCTGAATTTTGACAACCAAATTACATGCAGGGCATTGGCTAATTAGTTAGAGGTGGAGTTCTGATACCCAATCAAATTTTAGGCAGTGCTTTTTAAATCAAGGTGTATAGCAGAATGGCAGGCTATGACTACGGCTATATGCTGAAACGCGTAAGCCAATTTTGCTACACTTATTCTAACTAATTACAGGGTACTGCTGTCCTGTATCGCTTTTTAACTTTTTTGGAATAAAGATACTTGTCCAGGTATATGCAACATGTTTAAGGTCAGATAGACCAAAATGTCATGCTTTTTGTTTATATGTGATGTCCCAATAAATAAGAATTGAACATTTCTTCATGTGGTTCTGCTACCTTTTTGTATTTTTTTAAATGGGGGGAGATCAGAAAAGAGAAAAGTGGGAGGGATCGAGAAAGGAGAAAGAAAAAAAAAGAACTGTTATTTTAATATACTTTTAACCTCTGTGATTACCTTGTATCTAAACCTCTTTTGACAGCCCCCTGATCATATGGCTATTTATTTATTATCTATTGACTTGCATTTTAGCCAATTACCCATAAATAACTCCATGGGCATGAGCACAACATGATCTATATGACCCACATGAATTAGCAATCTCTTGTTGTGAAAAGCTAATAAAAAGCATGTGATAAGAGGCTGTCTGTAGTGGCTTAGAAACAGGCAGACATTTTAGAGGTTTAAATGTTATAAATCAGCACTGCGGAATCTGTTGGCGCTCTACAAATAACCGATAATAATAATAAAGTATATTAATATAACAATGTTGGTTGTGCAAAACTCGGGAATTTTTAGTAAAGGCATTGAGGCCCATTTATCAAGCTCCGGATGGAGCTTCAGGGTCTGTGTTTCTGGCGAGTCTTCAGACTCGCCAGAAACAGCAGTTATGAAGCGGTGTCTAAAGACCGCTGCTCCATAACCCTGTCCGCCTGCTCTGAGCAGGCGGACAGAGATCACCAGAATTCAACCCGATCAAATACTATTGGGTTGATTGACACCTCCCTGTTGGCGGCTGATTGGCCGCTAATCTGCAGGGGGTGGCGTTGCACCAGCAGCTCACAAGAGCTACTGGTGCAATGCTGATTATGGAGAGCGTATTGCTCTCCGCATTCAGCGAAGTCTGTCAGACCTGATCCGCACTGTCGGATCAGGTCCGACAGACCTTTGATAAATATCCCCCATTATCTTTTTTTTAAAACTGATTTGGAGGCCTATTTATGAAATGTCTATCAGACCTGATCCGACAGTGCGGATCAGGTCCGACAGACATCGCTGAATGCGGAGAGGAATACGCTCTCCGTATTCAGCATTGCACCAGCAGCTCACAAGAGCTGCTGGTGCGATGCCGCCCCCTGCAGACTCACGGCCAATCGGCCGCCAGCAGAGGGGTGTCAATCAACCTGATCGTACTCGATTGGGTTGAATTCCGGCGATTCCTGTCTGCCTCATTAGAGCAGGCGGACCAGGTTATGGAGCATCGGTCTTTAGACCGCTGCTTCATAACTGCTGTTTCTGGCGAGCCTGCAGGCTCGCCAGAAACACGGGGCATCAAGCTCCATTCGAAGCTTGATAGATAGGCCCCTTGGTATTGACTGTCCCTTTAAGTGTCAGATTACTCTTTTACAGATGGCAGTATCTGGAAAAAGAACAAATGTCTATGATTATTGGTTTAATTATTTTTTTACAGTGGTAAATATTTTTTGAACTGGGGTTTGTCATTGTACTATGATTGAAAAAAAGTATATTAATAATAGCTTTCAAATAGTCTCTTTGATGATCATTGGCCATTATGTGCTTAAGATTACACTATCCAATAACAGTCTGCTCTTCCTATACATATATAGTCTATATCAGCCACTATTTTGCGCCATTCTTTTCTCTTCTGGTCTAGTCATCTATCAGACTTAATCCTGTATACTGTCCTTTATTCATATAATCTGCATATTTTTGGTCTTGTAGTTCAATATATTGCTGTCATACATTGTGTAACTAATTTATATACAGTATATGTATTTTTTTTTATAATAAAGCTTTTAAAGCTATATCTGGTCCCTGTTTGTTCTTGTCTGCCATTGACCTTTAAGAATACTAGTCTTATTAATTATTAGCACACAAAGGACTAGATTATGAGTGGGGCGCAAAATTACGCTTTTGCAAGAACAATATTTGCGCTCCACTCAGTAATACCAGTGCACGCAAATGTCTGGAATGCCTGGAAGCCTTGAGCTCATGAGAGCGTGCTTCCATAGGCTCCAATAGGAGCCTCCTTCTCATGCCGTGAGAAATGGCAAAGCACCTAGCGCAGCGCAGGGGGTAAGCAGCACAGCGTTGAGCGCAAATAAAAAAAAAAAAAAACTTTTTTTCGTTTCTTTATCAATATATGCAATCAGCCAATAGGATTGAACTTCAATCCTATTGGTTGATCCAATCAGCCAAAAGGATTGAGCTTGCATTCTATTGGCTGATTGGAACAGCCAATAGAATGCCAGCTCAATCCTATTGGCTGATTGCATCAGCCACTGGATTTTTTCTACCTTAATTCCGATTGGCTGATAGAATTCTATCAGCCAATCGGAATCTAAGGGACGCCATCGTGGATGACGTCACTTAAAGAGATATTCCGAAGAAGACGTCATTTGAAGAGAATGCTCCGCGCCGGATGTCTTGAAGATGGAGCCGCTCCGTGCCGGATGGATGAAGATAGAAGATGCCGTCTGGATGAAGACTTCTGCCCATCTGGAGGACCACTTCTGCCCGTCTGGAGGACCACTTCTGCCGGCTTCGTTGAGGACATCTTGCCACTTGGATGAAGACTTCTCACGGTAAGCGAATCTTCGAGGATTAGTGTTAGGATTTTTTAAGGGTGTATATTATTAACCCCTAATCTGCCGCTTCGGAAAACGCTGCCACCTACATTATAGTTATGAACCCCTAATCTGCTGCCCCCAACATCGCCGCCACCTACATTATATTTATTAACCCCTGATCTGCCGCCCCCAATGTCACTGCCACTATAATAAAGTTATTAACCCCTAAACCTAAGTCTAACCCTAACACCCCCCTAACTTAAATCTAATTTAAATAAATATAAATAAAATTACTATAATTAACTAAATTATTCCTATTTAAAACTAAATACTAACTTATAAAATAAACCTTAATCTAGCTACAATATAACTAATAGTTACATTGTATCTAGCTTAGGGTTTATTTTAATTTACAGGCAACTTTGTATTTATTTTAACTAGGTACAATAGTTAATAAATAGTTATTAACTATTTAATAGCTACCTAGCTAAAATAAATACAAATATACCTGTAAAATAAAACCTAACCTAAGTTACAATTACACCTAACACTACACTATAATTAAATTAATTCCCTACATTAACTACAATTAAATACAATAAAATAAAATAAAGTACAAAAAACCCCACTAAATTACAGAAAATAATAAAATAATTACAAGTTTTTTTAAACTAATTACACCTAATTTAATCCCCCTAATAAAATAAAAAAGCCCCCCAAAATAAAAAAAGCCCTACCTTATACTAAATTACAAATAGCCCTTAAAAGGGCTTTTTGCGGGGCATTGCCCCAAAGTAATCAGCTCTTTTATCTGTAAAAAAAGTACAATACCCCCCAACATTAAAACCCACCACCCACACACCCAACCCTACTCTAAAACGCACCCAATACCCCCTTAATAAAACCTAACACTAACCCCTTGAAGATCACCCTACCTTGAGAAGTCTTCACCCAACCGGGCCGAAGTCCTCTACGAAGCCGGGCGAAGTGGTCTTCCAGGCGGGCAGAAGTCTTCATCCAAGCCGGGAAGAAGAGGTCCTCCAGACAGGCAGAAGTCTTCATCCAGGCAGCATCTTCTATCTTCATCCATCCGGCGTGGAGCGGGTCCATCTTAAAGACATCCGACGCGGAGCATCCTCTTTAAACGACGTCCAAATGAAGAATGAAGGTTCCTTTAAATGACGTCATCCAAGATGGCGTCCCTTCAATTCCGATTGGCTGATAGAATTCTATCAGCCAATCGGAATTAAGGTAGAAAAAATCCTATTGGCTGATGCAATCAGCCAATAGGATTGAGCTTGCATTCTATTGGCTGATCCAATCAGCCAAAAGAATGCCAGCTCAATCCTATTGGCTGATTAGATCAGCCAATAGAATTGAACTTCAATCCTATTGGCTGATTGCATCAGCCAATAGGATTTTTTCTACCTTAATTCCGATTGACTGATAGAATTCTATCAGCCAATCGGAACTGAAGGGAAGCCATCTTGGATGACGTCATTTAAAGGAACCTTCATTCTTCAGTTGGACGTCGTTTGAAGAGGATGCTCCGCGTCGGATGTCTTGAAGATGGAGCTGCTCCGCGCCGGATGGATGAAGATAGAAGATGCCGCCTGGATGAAGACTTCTGCCCGTCTGGAGGACCTCTTCTTCCCGGGTTGGATGAAGACTTCTGCCTGTCTGGAGGACCACTTCGCCCGGCTTCGTAGAGGACTTCGGCCCGGTTGGGTGAAGACTTCTCAAGGTAAGGTGATCTTCAAGGGGTTAGTGTTAGGTTTTATTAAGGGGGTATTGGTGGGTTTTAGAGTAGGGTTGGGTGTGTGGTTGGTGGGTTTTAATGTTGGGGGGTTATTGTTTTTTTCTTACAGGTAAAAGAGCTGATTACTTTGGGGCAATGCCCCTCTAAAAGCCTTTTTGAGGGCTATTTATAATTTAGTATAGAGTAGGGCTTTTTATTATTTTGGGGGGCTTTTTTATTTTATTAGGGGGATTAGATTAGGTGTAATTAGTTTAAAAAACTTTTTTTGTACTTTATTTTATTTTATTGTAATTCATTTAATTTAATTTAGGTAATTAATTTAATTATAGTGTAGTGTTAGGTGTAATTGTAACTTAGGTTAGGTTTTATTTTACAGGTAAATTTGTCTTTATTTTAACTAGGTAGCTATTAAATAGTTAATAACTATTTAATAACTATTGTACCTAGTTAAAATAAATACAAACTTGCCTGTCAAATAAAAATAAACCCTGAGATAGCTACAATGTAATTATTAGTTATATTGTAGCTATCTTAGGGTTTATTTTATAGGTAAGTATTTAGTTTTAAATAGGAATAATTTAGTTAATGATAGTAATTTTATTTAGATTTATATAAATTATATTTAACTTAGGGGGGTGTTAGGGTTAGTGTTAGACTTAGATTTAGGGGTTAATACATTTAATATAGTGGCGGCGACGTTGGAGGCGGCAGATTAGGGGTTAATAAATGTAGGTAGGTGTCGGCGATGTTAGGGATGGCAGATTAGTGTTAATAAAATTTAACTAGTGTTTGCGAGGCGGGAGTGCAGCGGTTTAGGGGTTAATATATTTATTAAAGTGTCGGCGAGGTCCGGTTCAGCAGATTAGGAGTTAAAAAATTTATTTAACTGTTTACGATGTGGGGGGGGGCCTCGGTTTAGGGGTTAATAGGTAGTTTATGGGTGTTAAGTGTACTTTTTAGCACTTTAGTTAAGAGTTTTATACTACGGCGTTGGCCCATAAAACTACTGACTTTCAAATGCGGTACGAGTCTTGGCAGGAGAGGATGTACCGCTCACTTTTAGGAAGACTCGTAATACCGGCATTAGGAAAATTCTATTGAAAATATAGGATACGCAATTAACGTAAGTGGATTTGCGGTATGTTCGAGTCGCGCCAAAAAAGTGAGGGGTACACCTGTACCTGCAAGACTCGTAATACCAGCGGGCGTTAAAAAGAAGCGTTGGGACCTCTCAATGCTGCTTTTTAACCCCTTAAGGACCAGTGACGTACCCTGTATGTCGCTGGCCTTTTTTTGGGACTTGATTGTTTTATACCGTGGTCTTGCCACCAGTGTTGAGACTGCTCTATTCCACAAAGCCTTCTGGAGGGAGAGCATTAATAGCGTGTTCTTGCTAGACTTGTGCTATTATGTCCGGAAAAAACCCTTAACGACCAGTGACATTTTAAAACTGTTAGTCTGGGTTTTTCCTTATGATTTCACAAATAATATTTTTAAGGTGGTGGCAGCAGAAATAGTTTAGTGTGGGTGACATTAAAGAGGAGTTTGGGCATTTTTCTGGGTCTAGTACAGACAAGAGAATGTTTGTTAACCCTTGTTCCCACTGAACTAAGTCACAGGCTTGCCTGGAGTGGCTAAACTGTGATAATCTGGTTAAGGTTGAAAAAGTTGGTTAACCCTTTTTTGCGAAAAACTGGTGACTGTTGCAGGGTTGGTTAAACAATGTACATTACTGTGGTTTATATTGTGCCTACTATGTCAATTAGCACTATATTCCACCATTTTCCAAAAATACACTAGAGTTCACAACAACCACCCGGCATACTATTTTTGAGGGTATAAGGTCACTTAATGAACCATTCACTAATTTGGTTGATCCATTCCTTCAGCCTTTAGTAGTGACCTTACCCAGTAACATTCAAGAAAGGATGAAATGTGGCATTAAGGGGTTAAATGTGCTAGTAGATAATACATGGATTGATTGGTTAAATATACCATAAAATGTTTAGCCCAACACCACTTAAAGGGACACTAAACCCAATTTTTCTTTCTTTCATGATTCAGATAGAGCATGCAATTTAAAGCAACTTTCTAATTTTCTCCTAGTATCATTTTTTCTTCATTCTCTTGCTATCTTTTTTTGAAAAATAAGTCATCAAAGCTAAGGAGCCAGCAAATTTTTGGTTCAGAACACTCGACAGGACTTGTTTATTGGTGCTGTTCAATCAGCAAGGACAACCCAGGTTGTGAACCAAAGATGGGCTGGATTCTAAACTTACATTCTTGCCCTCTCTAGGGAAGAGAATGAAGAAAAAATGATAATTGGAGTAAATTAGAAAGTTGCTTAAAATTGCATGCTCTATCTGAATCATGAAAGAAAAAAATGTGGGTTCAGTGTCCCTTTAATAATTCTGCTGAGAGGATTCCCCCCCCCCTGTTATTTTGTTTTAAATAAGAAGACATATTTTTATGATGACTGTAACATACATGAAGAGTAAATATGGTACTCTTGGCACAATTGCAATACAGGTTAGCACCTTACATCTTATATTTGTCAGAAAGAAACCAAAGTTTAATTTGTGTCATTTAGATTTTAGTTTTTTAGAGCTAGAAGGTTGTATTTTCTGAGCCATCGGTTTTCCAAGTCTGCTTTCGGAAAGGCTTTATTGTTTACCCTGTGTGGTCACTAGACAAAGGACATTTGTCCATTCATGTGTTAAAAAAAGATCCTAGATGTGTACTTATATTGTGTCAGCCTTTCCAAAATGGCTGCAGCCAGAAGCAAGTGACATTGAGAATGTGAGCATTATCAAATTTATGCAGTGTCATTGGATGACACTCCTGTGCATGTATGTAGTATTATGCCTAGGCACCTCTAACTACAGAAAACAGACTGTAGTTATTCAAAGCTCCTTGTATGTTACTGGCCAAAAGGGCAAGAATCACAGTTGTATGTGTAAGTGGTAGGATATGTAAATAGGTAAATAACTGTTGTGGATGTTACTTGCTGGAAACGGGCTATTTGCTGCTTTTTGTTTTGCGGTGTCATGGTCCCTTGTGCTTATCCTGGAGCACTAAGGATAGCACTAAGAGGAGGTTGAGGGTTAGTGCAGGTTGGGCTGTGAGGAGTGTTTTCTGTGCACTAAAGGCTGAAAGGAGCTTCAGCTTTAGCTCAGCTGGAGCTGTGATGTGTGCTATGGCTGAAAAAAAAGGAAATAACTTTATTTCTAGCATTCCAATTTTTTTTTTCTGTCTGTGTGGGTAATTAGGGGTGGGATTATTTTCACCTGTGTGTGCCTTGCAAGGCTATAAATTTAGCACATTTACTCTGTGAGCTTGCTCTTTCAGGCTTACTGTTCTCTGTTAAAGTAACATTGTCTGTTTAAGTATAATAGCTAACCAAGGTAGTTAGGCAAACAAGGTTTTGGGGTAACCAAGGGGAAATATATTTATTTTATACTTTTAAGTTAAACCTTTTATTAAGAATGTTTGCATCACTGGAGCAGCCGCTTCTGGGATTATATGTTTGTGGCAAGTGTGAGCATATTGTCTCTTTAGAAACTCGTATTGGGGATCTGGAGGAACGAATTGCAACACTGCAGGAAATTCAGACACTTGAAAGGGAAATGGATAGGACTGAGCTGGTTGTTAATGGTTCCAGCAGTGGGAATGGGGAGGATTCAGATGAGGAGACTCCAGGATGTAGCTGGGTCACAGTTAGAGGGCGAAGTAAAGGTAAGCGGAAGAGACAGGCCAGTTCTGAGCTGGTACACCCCAACAGATTTGCCAGATTAAGTGAAGATGTTGGGGATATCAGTTCAGGGGTGGCAGTGTCAGAGAGGGCTGTGTTGCCTAGTATAGTGAACAGTCCTTTAGCTGTGGAAGAGGAGCATACTATGGTGGGCAGTCCTTCAGTCATGGAAGAGGGGCATACAAGTCAGGGCCAGAGGCAGATGTTGGTGGTAGGAGACTCTATTATAAGGAAGGTTGATAGGGTAATTTGTCATCCAGACCCTTTACATAGAACAGTTTGCTGTCTTCCAGGGGCTCGTGTTAGGAATATTGTGGAGCGTATTAATAGATTGTTAGAGGGATGTGGGTCTGATCCTGCAGTCATGGTGTATATTGTTATTAATGAAGGAATCAGTGGGAGATGGAGAGTCCTAAAAAATGACTTCAGGGAGTTAGGTAGCAAGCTTAAAGCAAGGACCTCCAAAGTAATATTTTCTGAGATATTACCAGTGCCGTTTGTTAACTCAGTAAGGCAGAAGGAGCTAAGGTCTGTTAATTCATGGCTAAAAACATGGTGTAAAAATGAGGGGTTTGACTTTTAAGAACACTGGGCTGATTTTTCACTAGGGTACAATTTGTACAGTAAGGATGGATTGCACCTGAATGACATGGGTGCTGGTGTGTTGGGGGAAAGGATGGTAGCATGTTTAGAGAACCTTTTAAACTAGGCAAAGGGGGGGAGGGTCAATTAGAACAAAACAGAACAGAGAGATCAGTCTGTGAATATGTCACTCCCTTAATATCTCAAGGAAGGGATGACTTAAGAAATGTCACATTAGAAAGTATAGAGGAAAGTACACCAAGTAGCAGCAGAAAGCACATGAAAATTAAATGTATGACAACAAATGCAAGAAGCATGACAGGTAAAATGGGGGAGCTGACGCTCTTAGTTGCAGAAGAGGACTATAATGTTATCAGTATAACTGAAACTTGGTGGGATGATTCACATGACTGGGCAGTTAACTTAGAGGGGTATACATTATTTAGGAGGGACAGGAATAATAAAAGGGGTGGAGGAATCTGCATGTATATTAAACCTAACCTTAAACCTACAATAAGGGAAGATATTTATGATACAAGTGACAATGTAGAGACCCTGTGGGTTGAAATAAAGAGTGGGGGGAAAAATCCTAAAAAAATATTAATAGGAACATGATACAAGCCTCCCAACATTAGTAACCCGGAGGAAACTCAACTACTTATCCAAATAGGTAAGGTTGCTAATAACAGTGCTGTAATTATGGGAGATTTTAACTACCCTGATATAAACTGGGCCAATGAAACTAGTAATTCAGCTAAGGGGGATAGATTTTTAAATGTTTTCAGGGATAACTTCTTGTCACAATTAATAGAGGAGCCAACTAGGAGTAAAGCTATATTGGATTTAGTGCTATCAAACAATACAGATATAATATCAAACATAGAAGTTAAAGAACATTTGGGTAACAGTGATCATAACATGGTCACATTTGAAATCTCTTTTCATATGCAGTGTTTTAAAGGCTTAACTAAGGCCTAGATTTGGAGTTTTGCAGCCAAAGGGGTGCGTTAGCTACGCATGCTTTTTTTTCGCCGCACCTTTTAAATACCGCTGGTATTTAGAGTTCACAGAATGGCTGCGTTTTCAGTGCGTTAGGCTCCAAAAAGGGAGCATAGAGCATAATTTACCGCCACTGCAACTCTAAATACCAGCGTTGCTTACGGACGCGGCCAGCTTCAAAAATGTGCTTGTGCACGATTCCCCCATAGAAAACAATGGGGCAGTTTGAGCTGAAAAAAACCTAACACCTGCAAAAAAGCAGCGTTCAGCTCCTAACGCAGCCCCATTGTTTCCTATGGGGAAACACTTCCTATGTCTGCACCTAACACCCTAACATGTACCCCGAGTCTAAACACCCCTAACCTTACACTTATTAACCCCTAATCTGCCGCCCCCCGCTATCGCTGACACCTGCATATTTTTTTTAACCCCTAATCTGCTGCTCCGTACACCGCCGCAACCTACGTTATCCCTATGAACCCCTAATCTGCTGCCCCTAACACCGCCGACCCCTATATTATATTTATTAACCCCTAATCTGCCGCCCCCAACGTCGCCTCCACCTACCTACAATTATTAACCCCTAATCTGCCGACCGGACCTCACCGATACTATAATAAATGTATTAACCCCTAATCCGCCTCACTCCCGCCTCAATAACCCTATAAGAAATATTATTAACCCCTAATCTGTCCTCCCTAACATCACCGACACCTAACTTCACTTATTAACCCCTAATCTGCCGACCGGAACTCACCGCTACTATAATAAATGTATTAACCCCTAAAGCTAAGTCTAACACTAACACTAACACCCCCCTAAATTAAATATAATTTAAATCTAACGAAATAAATTAACTCTTATTAAATAAATTATTCCTATTTAAAGCTAAATACTTACCTGTAAAATAAACCCTAATATAGCTACAATATAACAAATAATTATATTGTAGCTATTTTAGGATTAATATTTATTTTACAGGCAACTTTGTATTTATTTTAACCAGGTACAATAGTTATTAAATAGTTATTTACTATTTAATAGCTACCTAGTTAAAATAATTACAAAATTACCTGTAAAATAAATCCTAACCTAAGTTACAATTAAACCTAACACTACACTATCAATAAATTAATTAAATACAATACCTACAATTATCTACAATTAAACCTAACACTACACTATCAATAAATTAATTAAATACAATATCTACAAATAAATACAATTAAATAAACTAACTAAAGTACAAAAAATAAAAAATAACTAAGTTACAAAAAATAAATAAATATTTACAAACATTAGAAAAATATTACAACAATTTTAAACTAATTACACCTACTCTAAGCCCCCTAATAAAATAACAAAGCCCCCCAAAATAAAAAAATGCCCTACCCTATTCTAAATCTAGTGTTTGCGAGGCGGGAGTGCGGCGGTTTAGGGGTTAATATATTTATTAAAGTGTCGGCGAGGTCCGGTTCAGCAGATTAGGGGTTAAAAATTTTATTTAACTGTTTACGATGTGGGGGGGGCTCGGTTTAGGGGTTAATAGGTAGTTTATGGGTGTTAAGTGTACTTTTTAGCACTTTAGTTAAGAGTTTTATACTACGGCGTTGGCCCATAAAACTACTGACTTTCAAATGCGGTACGAGTCTTGACAGGAGAGGATGTACCGCTCACTTTTAGGAAGACTCGTAATACTGGCATTAGGAAAATTCTATTGAAAATATAGGATACGCAATTAACGTAAATGGATTTGCGGTATGTTCGAGCCGCGCCAAAAAAGTGAGGGGTACACCTGTACCTGCAAGACTCGTAATACCAGCGGGCGTTAAAAAGAAGCGTTGGGACCTCTCAATGCTGCTTTTTAAGGCTAACGCAAAACTCTTAATCTAGCAGTGTGTTTTTAGATAGATTTTCGCAAAATTGGGATTTTAAAAAAGTTTTGTGATTTTAAAACTGTTAGTCTGGGTTTTTCCTTATGATTTCACAAATAATATTTTTAAGGTGGTGGCAGCAGAAATAGTTTAGTGTGGGTGACATTAAAGAGGAGTTTGGGCATTTTTCTGGGTCTAGTACAGACAAGAGAATGTTTGTTAACCCTTGTTCCCACTGAACTAAGTCACAGGCTTGCCTGGAGTGGCTAAACTGTGATAATCTGGTTAAGGTTGAAAAAGTTGGTTAACCCTTTTTTGCGAAAAACTGGTGACTGTTGCAGGGTTGGTTAAACATTGTACATTACTGTGGTTTATATTGTGCCTACTATGTCAATTAGCACTATATTCCACCATTTTCCAAAAATACACTAGAGTTCACAACAACCACCCGGCATACTATTTTTGAGGGTATAAGGTCACTTAATGAACCATTCACTAATTTGGTTGATCCATTCCTTCAGCCTTTAGTAGTGACCTTACCCAGTAACATTCAAGAAAGGATGAAATGTGGCATTAAGGGGTTAAATGTGCTAGTAGATAATACATGGATTGATTGGTTAAATATACCATAAAATGTTTAGCCCAACACCACTTAAAGGGACACTAAACCCAATTTTTTTTTCTTTCATGATTCAGATAGAGCATGCAATTTAAAGCAACTTTCTAATTTTCTCCTAGTATAATTTTTTCTTCATTCTCTTGCTATCTTTTTTTGAAAAATAAGTCATCAAAGCTAAGGAGCCAGCAAATTTTTGGTTCAGAACACTCGACAGGACTTGTTTATTGGCGCTGTTCAATCAGCAAGGACAACCCAGGTTGTGAACCAAAGATGGGCTGGATTCTAAACTTACATTCTTGCCCTCTCTAGGGAAGAGAATGAAGAAAAAATGATAATTGGAGTAAATTAGAAAGTTGCTTAAAATTGCATGCTCTATCTGAATCATGAAAGAAAAAAATGTGGGTTCAGTGTCCCTTTAATAATTCTGCTGAGAGGATCCCCCCCCCCCCCTGTTATTTTGTTTTAAATAAGAAGACATATTTTTATGATGACTGTAACATACATGAAGAGTAAATATGGTACTCTTGGCACAATTGCAATACAGGTTAGCACCTTACATCTTATATTTGTCAGAAAGAAACCAAAGTTTAATTTGTGTCATTTAGATTTTAGTT
Organism: Bombina bombina; assembly: GCF_027579735.1. Taxonomy (NCBI): domain Eukaryota; kingdom Metazoa; phylum Chordata; class Amphibia; order Anura; family Bombinatoridae; genus Bombina; species Bombina bombina. The sequence goes on from NC_069500.1 coordinate 1,105,090,656, forward strand.
TTTTAGAGCTAGAAGGTTGTATTTTCTGAGCCATCGGTTTTCCAAGTCTGCTTTCGGAAAGGCTTTATTGTTTACCCTGTGTGGTCACTAGACAAAGGACATTTGTCCATTCATGTGTTAAAAAAAGATCCTAGATGTGTACTTATATTGTGTCAGCCTTTCCAAAATGGCTGCAGCCAGAAGCAAGTGACATTGAGAATGTGAGCATTATCAAATTTATGCAGTGTCATTGGATGACACTCCTGTGCATGTATGTAGTATTATGCCTAGGCACCTCTAACTACAGAAAACAGACTGTAGTTATTCAAAGCTCCTTGTATGTTACTGGCCAAAAGGGCAAGAATCACAGTTGTATGTGTGCCTTGCAAGGCTATACATTTAGCACATTTACTCTGTGAGCTTGCTCTTTCAGGCTTACTGTTCTCTGTTAAAGTAACATTGTCTGTTTAAGTATAATAGCTAACCAAGGTAGTTAGGCAAACAAGGTTTTGGGGTAACCAAGAAGAAATATATTTATTTTATACTTTTAAGTTAAACCTTTTATTAAGAATGTTTGCATCACTGGAGCAGCCGCTTCTGGGATTATATGTTTGTGGCAAATGTAAGCATATTGTCTCTTTAGAAACTCGTATTGGGGATCTGGAGGAACGAATTGCAACACTGCAGGAAATTCAGACACTTGAAAGGGAAATGGATAGGACTGAGCTGGTTGTTAATGGTTCCAGCAGTGGGAATGGGGAGGATTCAGATGAGGAGACTCCAGGATGTAGCTGGGTCACAGTTAGAGGGCGAAGTAAAGGTAAGCGGAAGAGACAGGCCAGTTCTGAGCTGGTACACCCCAACAGATTTGCCAGATTAAGTGAAGATGTTGGGGATATCAGTTCAGGGGTGGCAGTGTCAGAGAGGGCTGTGTTGCCTAGTATAGTGAACAGTCCTTTAGCTGTGGAAGAGGAGCATACTATGGTGGGCAGTCCTTCAGTCATGGAAGAGGGGCATACAAGTCAGGGCCAGAGGCAGATGTTGGTGGTAGGAGACTCTATTATAAGGAAGGTTGATAGGGTAATTTGTCATCCAGACCCTTTACATAGAACAGTTTGCTGTCTTCCAGGGGCTCATGTTAGGAATATTGTGGAGCGTATTAATAGATTGTTAGAGGGATGTGGGTCTGATCCTGCAGTCATGGTGTATATTGGTATTAATGAAGGAATCAGTGGGAGATGGAGAGTCCTAAAAAATGACTTCAGGGTGTTAGGTAGCAAGCTTAAAGCAAGGACCTCCAAAGTAATATTTTCTGAGATATTACCAGTGCCGTTTGTTAACTCAGTAAGGCAGAAGGAGCTAAGGTCTGTTAATTCATGGCTAAAAACATGGTGTAAAAATGAGGGGTTTGACTTTTTAGAACACTGGGCTGATTTTTCACTAGGGTACAATTTGTACAGTAAGGATGGATTGCACCTGAATGACATGGGTGCTGGTGTGCTGGGGGAAAGGATGGTAGCACGTTTAGAGAACCTTTTAAACTAGGCAAAGGGGGGGAGGGTCAATTAGAACAAAACAGAACAGAGAGATCAGTCTGTGAATATGTCACTCCCTTAATATCTCAAGGAAGGGATGACTTAAGAAATGTCACATTAGAAAGTATAGAGGAAAGCACACCAAGTAGCAGCAGAAAGCACATGAAAATTAAATGTATGACAACAAATGCAAGAAGCATGACAGGTAAAATGGGGGAGCTGACGCTCTTAGCAGAAGAGGACTATGATGTTATCAGTATAACTGAAACTTGGTGGGATGATTCACATGACTGGGCAGTTAACTTAGAGGGGTATACATTATTTAGGAGGGACAGGAATAATAAAAGGGGTGGAGGAATCTGCATGTATATTAAACCTAACCTTAAACCTACAATAAGGGAAGATATTTATGATACAAGTGACAATGTAGAGACCCTGTGGGTTGAAATAAAGAGTGGGGGGAAAAATCCTAAAAAAATATTAATAGGAACATGCTACAAGCCTCCCAACATTAGTAACCCGGAGGAAACTCAACTACTTATCCAAATAGGTAAGGTTGCTAATAACAGTGCTGTAATTATGGGAGATTTTAACTACCCTGATATAAACTGGGCCAATGAAACTAGTAATTCAGCTAAGGGGGATAGATTTTTAAATGTTTTCAGGGATAACTTCTTGTCACAATTAATAGAGGAGCCAACTAGGAGTAAAGCTATATTGGATTTAGTGCTATCAAACAATACAGATATAATATCAAACATAGAAGTTAAAGAACATTTGGGTAACAGTGATCATAACATGGTCACATTTGAAATCTCTTTTCATATGCAGTGTTTTAAAGGCTTAACTAAGGCCTAGATTTGGAGTTTTGCAGCCAAAGGGGTGCGTTAGCTACGCATGCTTTTTTTTTGGCCGCACCTTTTAAATACCGCTGGTATTTAGAGTTCACAGAATGGCTGCGTTTTCAGTGCGTTAGGCTCCAAAAAGGGAGCATAGAGCATAATTTACCGCCACTGCAACTCTAAATACCAGCGTTGCTTACGGACGCGGCCAGCTTCAAAAACGTGCTCGTGCACGATTCCCCCATAGAAAACAATGGGGCAGTTTGAGCTGAAAAAAAACCTAACACCTGCAAAAAAGCAGCGTTCAGCTCCTAACGCAGCCCCATTGTTTCCTATGGGGAAACACTTCCTATGTCTGCACCTAACACCCTAACATGTACCCCGAGTCTAAACACCCCTAACCTTACACTTATTAACCCCTAATCTGCCGCCCCCGCTATCGCTGACACCTGCATATTTTTTTTAACCCCTAATCTGCTGCTCCGTACACCGCCGCAACCTACGTTATCCCTATGAACCCCTAATCTGCTGCCCCTAACACCGCCGACCCCTATATTATATTTATTAACCCCTAATCTGCCGCCCCCAACGTCGCCTCCACCTACCTACAATTATTAACCCCTAATCTGCCGACCGGACCTCACCGATACTATAATAAATGTATTAACCCCTAATCCGCCTCACTCCCGCCTCAATAACCATATAAGAAATATTATTAACCCCTAATCTGTCCTCCCTAACATCACCGACACCTAACTTCACTTATTAACCCCTAATCTGCCGACCGGAACTCACCGCTACTATAATAAATGTATTAACCCCTAAAGCTAAGTCTAACCCTAACACTAACACCCCCCCTAAGTTAAATATAATTTAAATCTAACGAAATAAATTAACTCTTATTAAATAAATTATTCCTATTTAAAGCTAAATACTTACCTGTAAAATAAACCCTAATATAGCTACAATATAACGAATAATTATATTGTAGCTATTTTAGGATTAATATTTATTTTACAGGCAACTTTGTATTTATTTTAACCAGGTACAATAGTTATTAAATAGTTATTTACTATTTAATAGCTACCTAGTTAAAATAATTACAAAATTACCTGTAAAATAAATCCTAACCTAAGTTACAATTAAACCTAACACTACACTATCAATAAATTAATTTAATACAATACCTACAATTATCTACAATTAAACCTAACACTACACTATCAATAAATTAATTAAATACAATACCTACAAATAAATACAATTAAATAAACTAACTAAAGTACAAAAAATAAAAAATAACTAAGTTACAAAAAATAAAAAAATATTTACAAACATTAGAAAAATATTACAACAATTTTAAACTAATTACACCTACTCTAAGCCCCCTAATAAAATAACAAAGCCCCCCAAAATAAAAAAAATGCCCTACCCTATTCTAAATTAAAAAAAGTTCAAAGCTCTTTTACCTTACCAGCCCTGAAAAGGGCCATATGCGGGGCATGCCCCAAAGAATTCAGCTCTTTTGCCTGTAAAAAAAACACATACAATACCCCCCCCAACATTACAACCCACCATCCACATACCCCTAATCTAACCCAAACCCCCCTTAAATAAACCTAACACTAAGCCCCTGAAGATCTCCCTACCTTGTATTCACCACACCGGGTTCACCGATCGGTCCAGAAGAGCCTCCGATGTCTTCATCCAAGCCCAAGCGGGGGCTGAAGAGTGACGTCCATCCTCCGGCTGAAGTCTTGATCCAAGCGGCAAATGAAGAAGTCCATCTTCGGGAAGAAATCTTCATCCTATCCGGGCAGAAGAGGACATCCGGACCGGCAAACATCTTCATCCAAGCCGCATCTTCTATGTTGTTCCATCCGATGATGAGCGGCTGATCTTGAAGACCTCCGGCGCGGGTCCATCCTCTTCGTTCGACATCCAACTGAAGAATGAAGGTTCCTTTAACCCCTTAACGACCGAGGACGTGCAGGGTACGTCCTCAGAAAAAAGGCAGTTAACGCCTGAGGACGTACCCTGCACGTCCTCGGTGTGGAAAGCAGCTGGAAGTGATCCTGCTCGCTTCCAGCTGCTTTCCGGTTATTGCAGTGATGCCTCGATATGGAGGCATCCTGCAATAACCTTTTACGGCCATCCGATGCAGAGAGAGCCACTCTGTGGCCCTCTCTGCACCGGACATCGATGGCCGGTATCGTTGGTGGGTGGGAGCCGGTGTGGGAGGTAGGTGGCGGCCATCGATGGCCCTGGTCATGTGGAGGGGGGCGGGATCGTGGGCGGGTAAGTCCGGGGGCGCGCGCACGTGCACGAGGGGGCGGGGGCGTGCACGGGGAGGGAGTGGGTGGGAACCGCTACACTACGGAAAAAATGTGTCCCAAAATAAAAGTGGGACAAAATTTAAATATATAAAAAAAACCTTAGGTGTCATTTAGGTGGTGGAAGTTGGTCCGTGGGGGGGAGGGTTGGGGGATTGAGCTACACTACAGAAAAAAAAATAAAAAAATAAACATTTGATTGTTCAAACTGGGTACTGGCAGACAGCTGCCAGTACCCAAGATGGCCTCCAATAAGGCTGAGTGGGAGGCTTAGAGAGCTGTTTTGGGGGGGATCAGGGAGGTTGGGGGTTAAGGGGGGATCCTAAAAACAGCATATGTAAATATGCTTTTATTTTTTTTTTTCTTAAAAAAAAAAAAAAAACTTTTATTTTAGTACTGGCAGACTTTCTGCCAGTACTTAAGATGGCGGTGACAATTGTGGGGTGGGGGAGAGAAGGGAGCTGTTTGGGAGGGATCAGGGGGTGGGATGTGTCAGGTGGGAGGCTGATCTCTACACTAAAGCTAAAATTAACCCTGCAAGCTCCCTACAAACTACCTAATTAACCCCTTCACTGCTAGCCATAATACACGTGTGATGCGCAGCAGCATTTAGCGACTTTCTAATTACCATAAAGCAACGCCAAAGTCATATATGTCTGCTATTTCTGAACAAAGGGCATCCCAGAGAAGCATTTACAACCATTTGTGCCATAATTGCACAAGCTGTTTGTAAATAATTTCAGTGAGAAACCTAAAATTGTGAAAAAATTTACGTTTTTTTTACTTTGATCGCATTTGGCTGTGAAATGGGGGCATGAAATATACCAAAATGGGCCTAGATCAATACTTGGGGTTGTCTACTACACTACACTAAAGCTAAAATTAACCCTAGAAGCTCCCTACATGCTCCCTAATTAACCCCTTCAATGCTGGGCATAATACACGTGTTGTGCGCAGTGGCATTTAGCAGCCTTCTAATTACCAAAAAGCAAAGCCAAAGCCATATATGTCTGCTATTTCTGAACAAAGGGGATCCCAGAGAAGCATTTACAACCATTTATTCTATAATTGCATAAGTTGTTTGTAAATAATTTCAGTGAGAAACCTAAAGTTTGTGAAAAAATTTGTGAAAAAGTGAAAAAAAAATTTTATTTGATCGCATTTGGCGGTGAAATAGTGGCATGAAATATACCAAAATGGGCCTAGATCAATGCTTTGGGATGTCTTTGAAAAAAAAATATATACATGTCAATGGATATTCAGGGATTCCTGAAAGATATTAGTGTCCCAATGTAACTAGCGCTAATTTTGAAAAAAAGTGGTTTGGAAATAGCAAAGTGCTACTTGTATTTATGGCCCTATAACTTGCAAAAAAAGCAAAGAAGATGTAAACATTGGGTATTTCTAAACTCAGGACAAAATTTAGAAACTATTTAGCATGGGTGTTTTTTGGTGGTTGTAGATGTGTAACAGATTTTGGGGGTCAAAGTTAGAAAAAGTGTGTTTTTTTTCCATTTTTTCTTCATATTTTATAATGTTTTTTATAGTAAATTATAAGATATGATGAAAATAATGGTATCTTTTGAAAGTCCATTTAATGGCGAGAACAAACGGTATATAATATGTGTGGGTACAGTAAATGAGTAAGAGGAAAATTAAAACTAAACACAAACACCGCAAAAATGTAAAAATAGCCTTGGTCCCAAACGGACAGAAAATGGAAAAGTGCTGCGGTCATTAAGGGGTTAAGGGACGTCATCCAAGATGGCGTCCCTCGAATTCCAATTGGCTGATAGGATTCTATCAGCCAATCGGAATTAAGGTAGGAAAATTCTGATTGGCTGATGGAATCAGCCAATCAGATTCAAGTTCAAACCGATTGGCTGATACAATCAGCCAATCAGATTGAGCTTGCATTCTATTGGCTGATCAGTTGGACGTCAAACGAAGAGGATGGATCCGCGCCGGAGGTCTTCAAGATCAGCCGCTCGTCATCGGATGGAACAACATAGAAGATGCGGCTTGGATGAAGATGTTTGCAGGTCCGGATGTCCTCTTCTGCCCGGATAGGATGAAGATTTCTTCCCGAAGATGGACTTCTTCATTTGCCGCTTGGATCAAGACTTCAGCCGGAGGATGGACGTCACTCTAAGCCCCCTAATAAAATAACAAAGCCCCCCAAAATAAAAAAATGCCCTACCCTATTCTAAATTAAAAAAGTTCAAAGCTCTTTTACCTTACCAGCCCTGAAAAAGTGCCATTTGCGGGGCATGCCCCAAAGAATTCAGCTCTTTTGCCTGTAAAAAAACCACATACAATACCCCCCCCAACATTACAACCCACCACCCACATACCCCTAATCTAACCCAAACCCCCCTTAAATAAACCTAACACTAAGCCCCTGAAGATCTCCCTACCTTGTATTCACCACACCGGGTTCACCGATCGGCCCAGAAGAGCCTCCGATGTCTTCATCCAAGCCCAAGCGGGGGCTGAAGAGTGACATCCATCCTCCGGCTGAAGTCTTGATCCAAGCGGCAAATGAAGAAGTCCATCTTCGGGAAGAAATCTTCATCCTATCCGGGCAGAAGAGGACATCCGGACCGGCAAACATCTTCATCCAAGCCGCATCTTCTATGTTGTTCCATCCGATGACGAGCGGCTGATCTTGAAGACCTCCAGCACGGATCCATCCTCTTCGTTCGACGTCCAACTGAAGAATGAAGCTTAGTTCAGCCCCCGTTTGGGCTTGAATGAAGACATCGGAGGCTCTTCTGGACCGATCGGTGAACCCGGTGTGGTGAATACAAGGTAGGGAGATCTTCAGGGGCTTAGTGTTAGGTTTATTTAAGGGGGGTTTGGGTTAGATTAGGGGTATGTGGGTGGTGGGTTGTAATGTTGGGGGGGGGGGGGGTATTGTATGTGTTTTTTTTACAGGCAAAAGAGCTGAATTCTTTGGGGCATGCCCCGCAAATGGCCCTTTTCAGGGCTGGTAAGGTAAAAGAGCTTTGAACTTATTTAATTTAGAATAGGGTAGGGCATTTTTTTATTTTGGGGGGCTTTGTTATTTTATTAGGGGGCTTAGAGTAGGTGTAATTAGTTTAAAATTGTTGTAATATTTTTCTAATGTTTGTAAATATTTTTTTATTTTTTGTAACTTAGTTATTTTTTATTTTTTGTACTTTAGTTAGTTTATTTAATTGTATTTATTTGTAGATATTGTATTTAATTAATTTATTGATAGTGTAGTGTTAGGTTTAATTGTAGATAATTGTAGGTATTGTATTTAATTAATTTATTGATAGTGTAGTGTTAGGTTTAATTGTAACTTAGGTTAGGATTTATTTTACAGGTAATTTTGTAATTATTTTAACTAGGTAGCTATTAAATAGTAAATAACTATTTAATAGCTATTGTACCTGGTTAAAATAAATACAAAGTTGCCTGTAAAATAAATATTAATCCTAAAATAGCTACAATATAATTATTCGTTATATTGTAGCTATATTAGGGTTTATTTTACAGGTAAGTATTTAGCTTTAAATAGGAATAATTTATTTAATAAGAGTTAATTTATTTTGTTAGATCTAAATTATATTTAACTTAAGGGGGTGTTAGTGTTAGGGTTAGACTTAGCTTTAGGGGTTAATACATTTATTATAGTAGCGGTGAGTTCCAGTCGGCAGATTAGGGGTAAATAAGTGAAGTTAGGTGTCGGCGATGTTAGGGAGGACAGATTAGGGGTTAATAATATTTCTTATAGGGTTATTGAGGCGGGAGTGAGGCGGATTAGGGGTTAATACATTTATTATAGTAGCGGTGTGGTCCGGTCGGCAGATTAGGGGTTAATAATTGTAGGTAGGTGGAGGCGACATTGGGGACGGCAGATTAGGGGTTAATAAATATAATATAGGGGTCGGCAGTGTTAGGGGCAGCAGATTAGGGGTACATAGGTATAATGTAGGTTGCCGCGGTGTACGGAGCGGCAGATTAGGGGTTAAAACAATATGCAGGTGTCAGCAATAGCGGGGGCGGCAGATTAGGGGTTAATAAATATTATGTAGGTGTCGGCGGTATTAGGGGCAGCAGATTAGGGGTACATAGGGATAACGTAGGTCGCGGCGGTGTGCGGTCGGCAGATTAGGGGTTAAAAAATTTTAATAGAGTGGCGGCGATGTGGGGGGGCCTCGGTTTAGGGGTACATAGGTAGTTTATGGGTGTTAGTGTACTTTAGAGCACAGTAGTTAAGAGCTTTATAAACCGGCGTTAGCCCAGAAAGCTCTTAACTACTGACTTTTTTCTGCGGCTGGAGTTTTGTCGTTAGATTTCTAACGCTCACTTCAGCCACGACTCTAAATACCGGCGTTAGGAAGATCCCATTGAAAAGATAGGATACGCAATTGACGTAAGGGGATCTGCGGTATGGAAAAGTCGCGGCTGCAAAGTGAGCGTTAGACCCTTTCCTGACTGACTCTAAATACCAGCGGTAGCCCAAAACCAGCGTTAGGAGCCTCTAACGCTGGTTTTGACGGCTAACGACAAACTCTAAATCTAGCCGTAAGACTTTTAATTTCAAGAAAGCAAAATTCAACGATTTAAGGAAATCATTAAATAATATAAATTGGGACAATGTATTTTCTAATAAAAATACAGAGGATAAATGGATAATATTTAAAAATGTGTTAAATAAATATACATATCAACACATACCATATGGTTATAAAAATAAAAATAAAAAAATAAAGCCGTGGCTAAATAAAAATGTGTTAAGAGAAATTAGGAAAAAACGTAGGGCATTTAAATTATTAAAAGAAAATAGTACAGACTCAGCATACAATATTTATAAGGAATGTAACAAAGCATGCAAAAAAGCAATCAAATTAGCCAAAATTGAAAATGAAAAATTAATTGCCAAGGATTCTAAGTCTAACCCTAAAAGGTTCTTTAAGTACATAAATAGCAAAAAATCTAAGAAGGATAATATAGGTACATTAAAATGCGTGGAGGGTAGCATGATAAATAATGACAGGGAGAAGGATGAGGTACTAAACCAGTTTTTTTTCTTCAGTATACACAAGAGAGGAACCATTGAATGATACTTTGGAACAGAATAGAACATGCCAGTCCACACCACTAACTGGGTTTTGTTTAGAGGATATCAGGAAAAAACTGGAAAATATTAAGGTAAATAAAACTCCAGGCCCAGATGGAATACACCCAAGGGTGTTAAGGGAACTTAGCACTGTTATAGACAAACATTTACTCTTAATTTTTCAAGACTCATTATCCTCAGGCATGGTACCCCAGGATTGGCGTAAAGCTGATGTGGTGCCACTCTTCAAAAAGGGAAGCAGGGATGATCCAGGAAGCTATAGACCAGTTAGTCTGACATCAATAGTGGGGAAGATATTTGAAGGGATTATAAGGGATTATATTGATGATCATATTCGTGAAAACAAGATTATGGGTTCTAATCAGCATGGCTTTAGGAGAAATAGATCATGTCAAACTAATCTAATTAGATTCTACGAGGAAGTAAGTAAAAATATAGATAAAGGGGAATCAGTTGATGTGATATACTTAGATTTTGCAAAGGCATTTGATACAGTGCCACATGAGAGATTAATGCACAAAATGAAGGGACTGGGAATAGCTGAAAATGTTAGCTCATGGATAAATAACTGGATAAAAGATAGGGAGCAACGAGTAGTAGTAAATGGATCATACTCCGATTGGACAAAGGTAATCAGTGGCGTCCCCCAGGGATCAGTACTGGGCCCTGTTCTTTTTAATATTTTTATAAATGACTTGGAGAAGGATTAAATAGCGACATCTCTATTTTTGCAGATGATACTAAGTTAAGTAAGGTCATTAGGTCAGAGCAGGACGAACTCTCTTTACAAAGGGATTTGCTAAAATTAGAACTATGGGCAAGTGAATGGAAAATGAGATTTAATACGGAAAAATGCAAGGTTCTACATTTTGGAAGTAAAAATAAGCAGGCTATGTATTTTTTAAATGGGACAAGACTTAGCCAAACACAGGAGGAAAGGGATTTGGGAGTAGTAATAGATAACAAGCTAAAGATGAGTTCACAATGCTTCAAAGGCTAATAAGATACTAGCATGTATTAAAAGAGGCATTGATTCAAGGGAGGAAAGCATAATTCTGTCATTATATAAAGCCCTGGTAAGACCTCACCTTGAGTTTGGAGTGCAGTTCTGGGGACCGATTGCTAAAAAAGATATTGCAGAACTAGAAAAAGTTCAGAGAAGGGCCACAAAGCTAATAAGGGGATTGGAGAAATTAACCTATGATGAGAGGCTAGCCAAACTGGGTCTGTTCTCTTTAGAAAAAAGGCGCTTGAGAGGTGACATGATTACTTTATATAAATATATTCAAGGCCCATATACAGAGATGGCAAAAGCTCTGTTTATTCCAAGAAAATTGTTTCAGACAAGAGGTCATAATTTAAGGTTGGAGGAAAGGAGATTTAATCTCCTGCAACGGAAACGTTTTTTCACTGTAAGAGCAATAAAATTGTGGAACTCATTACCAAAGGAGGTAGTGAATGCCAATACCATTGATACATTTAAAAATAGTCTGGATAAATTTCTGTATATAAACAAAATTCATGGATATGATTGCTAGTATTAAATGGGTCACATTTTAATGGGGTTATTTAAGCTTAACTGGAGCTTTTTGTAAGTATTTTAGATTTGTATAGGTTGAACTCGATGGACTTCAGTCTTTTTTCAACCTTATCTACTATGTTACTATGTTATCTACTATGTATTGATGAGAAGAAGGAGGTTTAGCGCTGTCCTAAGGATTGGAAGGGGAAAAAAGCAAATACAAGAACATAAACTGCATCTTGTTTTATAAGTAAAAATTAGTTTTTTTCCCACCCTCCCTAGAGAGGGCAAAAGTTGTAACCTAGGTTTTCAAAATGCTGCAAATTGCCTAAACCAGCTAGTTGATTTGCAGGTTATGTCATTTGCTTTTTAGCCTCTTTAGGGAGTGTGGGAAAAGCACAATTTTCCACCAAAAGCAAGAGGTGTTTAATGTCATTATACATTATTTAAGGGGGTCAGTACTTATTTATCAAGTATAAGGAATATTTAATAAAGTGTAATCAGATTTGTTTGCACAGAATTGTATAAACAGAACCGTTCATTTAAAGACTTTTTAAGACATTCTCTCTTACACTTGAGAAAGCTGCCACAAAGTGGTTAAACTTGTATTGGATTGAAAGAAAAAAAGGTAGGAATGGGTGGTGATTTTGGGGCACTCAGTGTTTGTATGTGATTATGTGATTCACATCATTGCGTCTATCTTTCCTGTGGCTGAATAATACCATTCGTTGTTTTTCTGTGTCTTTTGTAATAAATCTGTACATGAACACCCCGCTCCCTTATACCTTTAATTCCACAGAGCTTGGTTTAGTTCCCTGTTCCTGTGAGTATTCATTTGGCTCTAGAAAATGTTGCAGTCATTGAGTTTTACAGTATTACACTTTTGCTCTTTTGTTATCTTTATGAGAAAAAACAAAAATACTTAAACATATAGATATATATGGAAAGTTGAATATGTTATCCTTGGAGTGTGTATTTTTGCTATGTCATATATCCTTCATTTTATTGAACATTTAGGGATAGATTACAAGTGAAGCGCTATTTTAATGTGTGTCGATAAAGAGGCAAATTTGCCCGTTTATGGGCGCACATTAAATAACCAGCGACTTACCCCCTGCGCTGTGCTATGGTTCTCTGCCGTGTCTTACGGCATCAGAACGAGGCTCCCATTGGAGCTTATTGAAGCTCGCTCTCGTGAGGTTTCATTGTGCCTAACTTGTAATACCTGCGCACATTTGCGTGAACTGGTATTACTGAGTGGAGCGTAAATATCTTGCTTGCGAAAGCACACTTTTGTGCTCCATTCGTAATCTAAGCCTTACTGTTTTTTGCTATCAATCATTTTTTTATCATATTTATTGACTATTGTAAAATTGTGCTTCAGGGAAGCAGAAAAAAGCCATACTAATCCATTAATCCATTAATGGGCGGCGATGCTGGCGATATATTCCAGCCAACATCAGCGCAGACATTGGCGATGTATATTAAAGGATCACTTTGGAATATATTACACTGAGCCTCTAACTATACCTATGTACCCCTAAACTGACAGAACCACAACCACAAATTAACCCTACACTACTTAACCCCTAAACCCCAAATAGCCCACCGCAATAAACTTTCTACACTATTAATCCCTAAACTGTTAATAGCCCCCTGCAATAAACCTTCTAGCCTATTAACCCCTAAACCGCAAATAGCCCAAAACATTATCCTTCTACTCTTCTTAACCCTTACTCCCCCACAAACCTCATAACCTATTAACCCCTATACTGCCACAACCCCCTAACCTATTAATATTTGGCATCAACAGTCCTGACCAGGAGGCATTTGTGGTTGAAATCATGATCAGCTGACATGGTTTCAAAGTCTAGACTTTTGTCCCTTCAGGGAAAAATTTTGTTTGGACCTGGTCTGGATGCTATTATTTCTACTGTAACTGGAGGTATATGAGCTTTTCTCCCTCAGGACAAGAAGTCTAAAGGTAAGATCAGGGCTTCTAACCATTTTCGTTCCTTTCGTTAGTGTAGGAACAAAAAGCCCTCCTGTTCCACTCAGGGCTCTTAGCCAAATTTAAGTCTACACAGTCTATGAAACCTGCCTCCTCTACTAAGTAAGCATGAAGGCGGGGCCCCACATCTAGGACTTTTGGTAAGGGCAGATTAAGCCTTTTTCATGTGGTTTGGTTTAAATCTGTTTAAGATGCATGGGTTCTAAATATAATTTTCTAAGGATACAGAATTGGTTTCAAATCAATGCCCCGGGGGAAGGTATTTTCTGTCTCATGTTCTGAAGAATCCTGTAAAGACAAGAGCCTTTTTTCAGTTAGTCTTAGATCTGGAATCTATGGGAGTAATAGTCCCAGTTCCAAAGTTGGAACAAAGTCAGGGGTTTTGTTCCACCCTCTTCATTGTTCTGAAGAACAAGGGAACATACAGACCAGTTTATGTTCACAATAGCTTTGAAGGGTGCTTATCTTCATATCCCTATTCACACGGATGATCATCAGCTTATAGGAAATGCAATTCTGGACAAGCACTTTCAATGTTTTGCTCTTCCATTTGGTCTGGTTACTGCTCCCAGAATTTTTATGAAAGTACTTGGAGGACTTTTATCTGTTATAGAAGTTCAGGGTGTTTTTTTTGGTGGTTCCTTACCTTGACAATATTTTAGTACAGGCTCTATCTTTACATTTAGCAGTATCTCATACCAAAAGACTTTTGTTGTTTCTTCAAGAGCATTGTTAGAGAATCAATTTTCCAAAGAGTTTTCTTTTTCCTCAATCCAGGGCAACTTTTCTAGTTGTCATAATTGATTCAGTCTCCATGAGACTTTCCTTGACATATGAAAGGAGGCTGAAGTTTCACTTAGCTTGTTCAAATCTTCAGTCAGTTCCTTTTCCCTTTGTAGCTCTTTGTATGGAGGTGTTAGGTTTCATGATAGCAGCATCACGTGAGACCTCTTTAGCTTTGTATGTTTTGTCAGCGGTACAGGGATTATACTTAAAGGGACAGTCAAGACCAAAAAAAACTTTCATGTTTCAAATAGGACATGTAATTTTAAACAACTTTCCATTTTACTTGTATCACCAATTTTGTTTTGTTCTCTTGGTATTCTTAGTTGAAAGCTAAACCTAGGAAGGCTCATATGATAATTTCTAAAATGAAAGTCAATAGATAATAAATAAAATGTCATGTGATCAGGGGGCTGTCAGAAGATGCTTAGAAGCCTGATGAAACAGACAGCAGTCTGAGAAACGCGTTACGTATTGTTCTTTTATATCATTGTCATTTGTTTGGCATTTCAATATACCATTAAATTGTGGTTTTTATCATCTACTGAGAGTCTGAGCTTATTTGGTCCACCTTTGGACATTGGAGAGACCTGCTATATGGTTGCTAACAGTGAGCTGGGACACTGAGAGTTCCCAGTCTGCTTCTACTAGCATAATTGAGTGCTGCTATATCTGTGAGTATAAATTTGGCATTCACAGCATTCTGTTTTTCCATAACTCTATCACACTAGGAGGCGGCTTTGTTTTTTGTGATTCTTTCACACAGAAAAATTCATGTATAGAAATATAATGTAATTGTACAATGAACAATAATACACTGTCTCTCTTCATGCACAGCTTATTGCAATTTGTGGTCTGGAATATTCGACCATTCAACTTTTTGCAATAAGTGCTTATCTGTTGCCATCTTCTGATAAAAAAAACTTTTTCTCGTTTTTTTTTTCTTATACTGTTTTATTTAGCTTTTTTTCTTTTTTATTATTATTTCAGTTTAATGTTGGCTATTACCATATTTTAATGGAACTATTACAGATGGATCTTTTGAATGTTTTGAATGTTTTTACAATATGTCTAACACATTAAGAATGTGAAGTAACAGAAAGTATTTGAAACTTTAAGGTTAAACTTGTCACATATATGAACAAAAAATATTTCAATAAGTATCTGTTTAACTTGACACTGATCCATGCTAATGTAACTTTTTGTTTAGTTCTAAATAGATATGTTTATTATAGCCTCTATATAGTGTGTCTCCCTTTAAGCTTATGTTTTTATTATGCATTCTTCCTCTACAACCGGCTTGTATTTTTCTTTGAACTACTAAAAGACAAAATCATCTTAAGTGAGTCATATGACAAGTCTTTTGGTTTTGTGGAAATTTGCATAATTAACATAAAACGTCAGTCTGTTTGAGGGCGTGTGTTTGTCCCACTGTGGCTATTTAATTTCATCCTGAACCACTCTCAAACTATCTTTGAAAAAGCACCAACCGGCATGAAACACGTCAGATGACGTCACTCCTCCCCTTGTCTTTCACATAATCGTGAGTTTGTGTCTGTATAGACTTCAAGTGAACTTTTAATGTATACCGAATAAAATTACTACAATTATTTTACTTAAGGTGCTTGTGCATAGTGCTTTACCTCAGCTTACATTCGCCTAGTTTACTAGTTTTGCGTTAGAGGCTGTGCGGTGCTAACGAGCAGTTTATGCTCACCGCTCACTTACAGACAGCGCTGGTATTACGGGTTTTTACAAACCCAGCGTTAGCCGCAAAAAAGTGAGCGTAGAGCAAATTTTGCTCCACATCTCACCTCAATACCAGCACTGCTTACGTTAGCGGTGAGCTGGTAAAACGTGCTTGTGCACAATTTCCCCATAGGAATCAATGGGGGAGAGCCAGGTTAAAAAAAACCTAACACCTGCAAAAAAGCAGCGTAAAGCTCCTAACGTAGCCCCATTGATTCCTATGGGGAAAATACATTTATGTCTACACCTAACACCCAAACATGAACCCAGAGTCTAAACACCCCTAATCTTACACTTATTAACCCCTAATCTGCAATCCCCGACATCTGCATTATATTATTAACCCCTAATCTGCCCCTCCGGACACCGCCGCCACCTACATTATACTTATAAACCCCTAATCTGCCGCCCCCAACATCACTGACACCTACATTTTATTTATTAACCCCTACTCTGCCGCCCCCAATGTCGCCGCAACCTACCTACATTTATTAACCCCTAATCTGCCGCCCCCAATGTTGCCACCACTATAATAAAGTTATTAACCCCTAAACCTAAGTCTAACACTAACCCTAACACCCCCTAACTTAAATATAATTAAAATAAATCTAAATAAAATTACTATCATTAACTAAATCATTCCTATTTAAAACTAAATGCTTACCTATAACATAAACCCTAAGCTAGCTACAATATAACTAATAGTTACATTGTATCTAGATTAGAGTTTATTTCTATTTTACAGGCAACTTTGTATTTATTTTAACTAGGTACAATAGCTATTAAATAGTTATTAACTATTTAATAACTACCTAGTTAAAATAAATACAAATTTACCTGTAAAATAAAACCTAACCTAAGTTACAATTACACCTAACACTACACTACAATTAAATTAATTACCTAAATTAAATACAATTAAATAAAATTATCTAAAGTACAAATAAAACAAACTAATTACACCTATTCTAATCCCCCTAACAAAATAAAAAAAGCCCACCCAAAATAAAAAAGCTCTACCCTACCTTTAAAGGGCCTTTTGCAGGTCATTGCCTCAAAGTAATCAGCTCTTTTACCTGAAATAAAAGTACAATTCCCGCCCAACATTATAACCCACCACCCACACAACCAACCCTACTCTAAAACCCACCCAATACCCCCTTAAAAAACCTAACACTAACCCCTTGAAGATCACCTTACCGGGAGACGTCTTTACCCAACCAGGCAGAAGTGGTCCTCCAGACGGGCAGAAGTCTTCATTCAACCAGGCAGAAGTCTTCATCCAGATGGCATCTTCTATCTTCATCCATCCGGCGCGGGTCCATCTTCAAGACATCCAACGCGGAGCATCCTCTTCTTTTCACGGCCGACGACTGAATGAAGGTT
>NC_069500.1:1105110408-1105252908 GCF_027579735.1 Bombina bombina
TAAATAGATATATATATATATATGTATATATTCATATAGATATACAAAAATATATACACATATATATATATTAAAGTAAAGAGAATAGTTTGCTCTATGTGAAGAACTTTGGAATATAAAGCATTCATAACTACCTTTGGGTTTAGCACAGTTGGTCTAAGGTGTCAGGTTAGCGCAGGAGCAATAACTTGTTTTTTCTTTTTTACAGCGAGCCTCATAGAGGTCTGTGGGGAGAAGTTAGCGTATTTGCGGTATCCGAACACCTGATGTTAGCACACACTAACTTTTTACTTTCAAATTGTAAAAAGCACATTAACCCCTTAAGGACCAGCGACGTACCCTGTATGTCACTGGCCTTTTTTTGGGACTTGATTGTTTTATAGCACGGCCTTGCCACCAGCGTTGAGACTGCTCTATTCCACAAAGCCTGCTGGAGGGAGTGCATTAATAACGTGTTCTTGCTAGACTTGTGCTTTTATGTCCTGAAAAAAACCTTAACGACCAGTGACATACAGGGTACATTGTGGTCATTAAGGGGTTAACCCACCTACATTAACATTTTACTTTGAGTGCAGTTAGTGCGTGATCAAAAAATGTATTTAACGCTCCACTTGTAATATAGCCCATAGTGTTTTTGTATATTTGCTATTTCAGTATTTTAAAAAAAGCAGAAAGACAAAATAAAAATTTAAAAAATTAGAAGTTAAAAAGTATATATATATATATACTGTATATATATATATATATATATATATATATATATATATATATATACATACTGTATATAGATATACAGTAGACCCTGCAAATCTCACAGAGATTTGCAGGGTCTACTGTGTTAAATTATGCCCTGAAAAGGGCATTTGTATGGGCATTGCCCTTAAAAAGGCATTTAGCTCTTTTACCTGCCCAGACCCTAATCTAAATATAAAACCCACCCAAAAAAACCTTAAATAAACCTAACACTAACCCTCGACGATCCACTTACAGTTCTTGAAGTCCCGCTTGAAGGATCCATCCAGCCGGAGAAGTCTTCATCCAGGCTGCTTGGAACAACAAATAGGATGAGAGCTGCTCAAATCTTTTTGACTGATTGGAACCTTTCAGCCAATAGGAATGCAAGGAACGCCATCTTGAATGATGTCACTTGCATTCAAGTTCCAGTTTACGGTGGCAACCGTATTGAAGAGGAGCTCTGCGCCGGATGTCTTCAGTATAGACCCGCACTGCTCCGGATGGATGAAGATAGAAGATGCCGTCTGGATGAAGACTTTGCTGGCTGGATGAAGATAGAAGAGTCTGCCTGGATGAAGACTTCTCCGGCTGGATGGATCCTTCAAGCGGGACTTCAAGAACTGTAAGTGGATCGTCGAGGTTTAGTGTTAGGTTTATTTAAGGTTATTTTGGGTGGGTTTTATTTTTAGATTAGGGTCTGGGCAGGTAAAAGAGCTAAATGCCTTTTTAAGGGCGATGCCCATACAAATGCCCTTTTCAGGGCAATGGGTAGCTTAGGTTATTTTACATAGGGTTTTTATTTGGGGGGTTGGTTGGTTGGGTGGTGGGTTTTATTGTTGGGGGTGTGTGTAATTTTTTTTACAGGTAAAAGAGCTGATTTCTTTGGGGCAATGACCCACAAAAGGCCCTTTTAAGGGCCATTGGTAGTTTATTGTAGGCTAGGTTTTTTTTTATTTATTTATTTATTTATTTATTTTGATAGGGCTATTAGATTAGGTGTAATTCTTTTTTTATTTTTGAAAATGTTTTTTTTTTCTTCATAATTTAGTGTTTTTTTATTTTTTGTAACTTAGTGTTTATTTTATTTGGTAATTTAGTAATTTTTTTTTTTTTTTTTTTTTTAAACAGCTTTATTGTAAGAAAGGAAATAAGGTTACAAAGGGTTGGAGGTGCAGCTCCTGATCACCAATTACAACAACAGCTGTGATTTTTAAGGATAAAGTAGAAATGCGAAGTGCCTGCCGGCACAAAAATGGCAGGCCCTCCCAGAATGTCCGTTCAGAATGTTCTGCGATATCAGATGTAGATTGAAAGTCTGTGATAAAGTCCGGTTGTAGGATCGCAAGAGAATGGGAGGGGTCTGCCCAAGGGATATTTTGCCCTGACTATCCTTTTAAGAAGTAAATGTAATACAATTTACATTGAACAATAGGTGAACACCCCCGCTCTGCCCGCGCACAGAATGTGTTTTAGATATGAGACGTTTTTGGATCCCTTTGCTAGCATGTTATGCAGATGTGTTATATAGAAAATGTCCTGGCTGTTTTTTGGTGATTATCTGGTTCCCTTATGTTTGTTTTGGATATAAGTGGCCCAAAGTTGGGAGAATTCCGCATAGGAGTCCATTTTGTCATTTTTGAGGAAGTAGTATTCTTCTAGTTCTAGTATTTCCGAAACTTTTGCGGACCACACCCCATTGGTCATAATATTAAGTAGGTGTAAGTAATACACAGTAGGTTTATATTTAAGTGTGGTAGGGGGCTTGTGTAATAACCATATCAGGGGATCGATCGGGAATTGAGTTGTTAATATGGCCTCCATTTCAGAGATAACATTCCTCCAAAAGTTCTGAATGCTGTTACACCACCACCACATGTGGGCGGTGTCACTATTAACATGGCCGCAGCGCCAACATTGATTGCTTTGGGTAGGGAAAAGATGGTGTAGCTTCCTCAGGGTTAGGTACCATTTATGCAAAAGTTTAAAGTTAACTTCTTGTATTAAGGCTGGGATAGAGCATTTTTTTTTGCCCTGGAACATTAGTCTACTCATGTGAGGTAGTATGATGACTCCTAGGTCCCTCTCCCAACTTTCAAGGTAAGGGGGAATATGTCCTGGAGGGGTGTGAGTTAGGATCTTATATATAATAAAAAGTGTGTGTCGTATGGGGGGTTCTTGGACGCAAAGGGATTCGAAAGAGGTCAGGGGTCTGATCATATTCCTATGTCCTTGGTGTTTGGTGATAAAGTGGGTTACCTGAGCGTAGGTGAACCAGTCTGCAAAACAGTCAAGGCCTTTTGTTATCAAGTCGTTTTGTGAGAGAAGGGTTTCGTTGCTAGTGAGGTTGTGTATTGTGAGGTCTCTGTTTGTGGCTTCTGTGGTGGTTTGTGCAGTGTAGGGTCTAGTAGTGAATTCTCCATTTTCTATCAGTGAGGTCAGGGGCGAAGGGATTGACGAGATGAAGTGAGTTGTATTGATTGTGTGTTCCCAGACCTGAAAGGTTTCCTGGATTATTGGGTTGGTTGTGCTGATAGATTTGAATAAGTGAGGGCTGCTCCAGCATAACCTTCCTAAGTGTGGTTTATCCATCATTAGATGTTCTAGTGTGACCCACCGTTTGTGGTTATAGTGGATATTCCAGTCTACTATGCATTGTAAAAAGATCGCCTGGCGATAGGCGGCGGGGTCGGGGACCCCCAGACCCCCTTGTGTTTTGGAAATCAGCATGGTTTGTCTACTAATTCGGGGCGGTCTACGGCGCCAGATGAAGTCGCTGAATGCTCTCTGAAGGGAAGGGAGATATGTCTTAGGGAGAGAAATCGGTAATGTCTGGAGGAGGTATAAAATACATGGGAATATGTTCATTTTAATGGTTTCGATGCGTTCTAACCACGTAAATTTTTTAAAACCCCATGAGGAGAGATCTCATATTATGTTGTGCTTAATGGGGATGTAATTGAGGTGAAATAAATCATCGTGCAAAGAGGTCAGGTGAATACCCAAGTACTTCAGTGAATGAGTGCACCAGGTGAAAGGGGAAACCTCCCGTGTGGCTTCCAGTGAAGAGCCCTTCATGTTAACATTTAAAATTTCTGATTTGGACATGTAGATAGGTATTTAAAGGTAGCGAATTCACTGAGAAGGTGGGGTATTGAGTGTTCGGGGTCGGTGAGAGTGAGGAGCATGTCATCGGCAAATAATGACACAACGTATTTGTGGTTTTTGATATTGATGCCTGTTATCTGAGGGTTCTGCCTAATCTTGATTGCTAATGCTTCAATGATGCAGACGAATAAGAGGGGGGATAAGGGACAACCCTGACTTGTGCCATTGTTGATATGGAATGGGGGGGATAGTGTCCCGTTAACTAACAGTCTGGCCGTAGGACGGGAGTATAAGGAAAAGATCCTTGTGAGGATCTTTGTGCCTAGCCCCATATGGGCCAACGTGGCCCGCATGAAGTCCCAGGCAACACGGTCAAAGGCCTTCTCTGCGTCAGTGGATAGTATCACAGAGGGAATATTTTTAATTCTAGCATAGTGAATCAAATTTAAGGCCCTGACCATGTTGTCTTTCGCTTCCCTTACAGGCACAAACCCGACCTGGTCAAAATGGATCAGGTCCGGGAGGACATTGTTCATTCTGTGTGCTAATATGCGAGCATATATTTTAACATCGGTGTTCAGTAGCGATATTTTCCGGTAGTTACTGGGTAGGTCTTGGGGTTTATTCGGTTTGGGGATTAAAATTATGTGGGCTTCCAGTGCGGAAGGGGGGAACAATTTGCTTTCGTCTATGGATTGAAAGTATTTTAACATGTGAGGAGTAAGTATGCCTTGGAAGGTTGAGTTTTATTTGTTGCTGAAGTCATCTGGGCCTGGCGCTTTTGCGTTGGGCAGGTGTTTCAAGGCTAGTTGGAGTTCGGACAGGGAAATGGGGTTTTCTAGTTTTTCCTTCTGTAGATCGTTAATTTGTGGCATATGTAGTTTGTTAAGGTATCCTTCTATTAATTGTGCCCTGGTTGGGATTTGTAGTGGGTTTCCAGAGTCAGTGGGAAGTATGTTATATAATTTCTGGAAGAAGAATTTGAAGGCTTTAGAAATGTTAGAGGTGGAGAACTGGGGGTTACCTCTGTTATCCTTAATCTGCATGATGTATTTTTGGTGTGTTTTCTGTTTAAGGTATCTCGCTAACAGTCTGCTTGACTTATTTCTACCTTCATAGTTTTTTTGTTGAGTAAATAAAGCTTGTCTTTTATGTGTCTAGTCGAGGTGGGAAGCTATAGTCTGTCTGAGTGCCGTGATTTCGTCTAACAGGTTTCTATCGGTCGGGGATTTCTTGTGCAGGGATTCCAAGTGAAGTATTTGTGATATCAGGGAAGTTGTGTATTCTCTCTTGGTTTTATTCAAGTGTGCCTTAAGGGCTATCAAGTCACCCCTACGCTCTTATGTGCCTCCCAAAGAGTATGAACGTGAGTCTCAGGTTGAGAGTTATGTACGAAGTACTCTGTGAGAGATTCTGTCAGTTTGGAGGACACCCCCGGCTCTGTCAGTAAGTGCTCATCGAGTCTCCAAAGGAAATGTCTTATGGGTTTAGAAGGCCAAGTCATTGAGCATACTATGGAGGCATGGTCAGACCATGTGATTGGGGATATCGTGGCTGAGTTAAATAGAGATAGGCCCCCCACATCCGCAAACACATAGTCGATTCTGGTTTAAACTCCATGTGGATATGAGTAATAGGTGTAGTCTTTAGTCTGCGGGTGCAAGGTTCGCCATACGTCTTGGGCCACAATTTTCTCTAAATGTGATTTAACTTTGGAGATCCTCAATAGTGGTGTGTCGGAATGAAGTGTTGAGCAGTCTAAATTAGGGTTGAGCGCAGTGTTCAGGTCTCCGCATATTATGAGTGTGCCCTTCTGGTGGTCTAAGACTAGGTTTTTAATTTTTTTCATGAAGGAATGTTGTGCGGTGTTGGGGGCATATATTGAAACCAGTGTGATAGGTCTCCCATATAGTAGGCCAGTTAGAAGAAGGTATCTGCCCTCTCTATCTCTAATTGTTTGTATTGACGTGAAGGGGACATTTTTCCTAAGTAAGATTCCCACCCCATTTTTTTGTTACTACAGTGTGATGCCCAGAAGCATTTACCAAAGGTACGTGTGAAGGTGGAGGGTTCTTTCCCTTTGCGGAAGTGGGTTTCCTGTAGGAACACAAGGTCTGCCTTAAGTCTGTGGAAGTCTTTGGAGGCTATCGATCTCTTAGAGGGTATGTTCAGGCCTTTTGCGTTGATGGAGTATATTTTTATGTCATTGCTAGCATGGGATCTTGTTCTTAAATTAGCCATTATCTATGTTTTGGGATGGAGTTGTATGTTGTGTGGCTAGTAGGGCTTCTATTTGTAGTTTTGAGGAAATGCATGTCGGTGAGCGGGGCGGACTGGGAGAATCCAAGCACGGCCTAACCAATTGGCCATGCAGTTTTAATGTAACTTTAAATAACACATACAAAATCTGGAAACAAAAAACATATAACAAGAAAACAAGAATTATTGAAAGAACCAACAATAACATGTGTTGGAAAATAGGGGGTATCACATCCCAACTGGCACTTGACTCTTCAAAAAGAAATTTGGGAAATTGTGGGCAAACTATAGAAAAAGTCTAACTCATAGGGAAGGTGAGAGTTAATACCTTAGGACTTGCGGCCTGAGCTACCTATAGCTGGTCCATATATAAGGGCAGGTACGCTGTTCAAGCGTTGGGCGGCAAGGCGCAGGGAGAGGGAATGATCCGCAAAGACTCTCAGGTTACATTAGTGTAGTGTTAGCGGTTCTGGTTACGGGCCCGGGAGGGCCGGGACATAAAAGGTTTAAGGTTAGCTTCCTCTGGCTATAAGACTAGGGGGGGGAACCAGGGGTTCTTATCAAATTTAGCCGCTGCTTGGCTTTGGTGGCTGGCATGGGAAGAGTTAGTAACTGGTGCCGTAAGGGAGGGGAAGAAGTGCGCTTAAAACAGATTCTTTTACAGTAACGGTTAAGCTTTACCCAATGTCCACCTCCCACCCCTCCAACAAGTATCTCATACATTACAGTAGCCCCACGTTTCATTGCATAAGAAGGTTTCATAACAGTTGCAATTCACAGACCATGAAAAAGTTTTATAGGTAATAGGCCTGTAGCTAGGAGGGCAAGGCATGGGAGGGGAGGGGGGGAAGAGAGGGGGAAGGAGTGAAACTAAATCCCTTTTATAAGCAATAACAATTACAGAACAAGTGAGCATCATTTCGAGCCAGTCCAGCATCAATCCCAGGTCCCAGCCCCCACCAGAGCACACAACAATGTGATATTATACTTATCATTTCCTGAGAGAGAAGTTCAGTGTCTTCTGCATCTGAATTTCTGCGTAGTGGGCAAGCGCCCATGAGCGTAGTCGAGGGAGGGGGCCTAGGATGGTAATGGGTCCAGTTTTTTTCTTTTTGTTAGCTTGGGTCCACTGTGGTCTTTGCGGCTTGGGGTCTGCTTGGCTGCTTGTGGAGGGCGAATCTGAATCTTTAGGGTTTGGTTGAGGGAAGAGAATGTTAAGACCTTTTGAAAAAGCTTCCAAATCTTCGGGATCTTTGTAGACGTGTGTTCTGCCATCATGCTGGACTATGAGGCTGAATGGGAACCCCCATCTATATTTCACTCGCCTTTCTTGTAGGACTTGGGTAATAAAGCGTATTCCTCTTCTTCTTTCGATTGTTGCCGGACTAATATCCTTGAAGATTAGAATACTATAAGTCTGGAACTTAATCTCCTTTTGTAGGCGTACTTGTTTCCAAATCTCCTCCTTTTCTAAATAATGTGCAAACTTGACAATAATGTCCCTGGGAGGGTTAGGTGGTTTTGAGACGGGTCTTAGCGCTCTCTGTGCGCGTTCCATTGATGTTTCAGTAAGTTTAAGGGCAGGGGCAATGTATTCGAATAGCTGTAGCAATAGGAGATAAGGCAGTAATGTGTTGCTTCTTCAGGGACTCCTCTTATCCTCAAAGTTAAGGGATTATGGTGGGTTTTTATGTAGTTTGTAACCCACTACCCTCTTACCTTCTGTGACCCTCTGTGTAACACTCCTGTGTTGGTCACTACGATCTCCTCTCAGTCGCTTCACACTAACGGTTGCTTCAGAGCTCTCTTTCAGCTCTGGAGAAAGTACCTGAGGTCACGTGATCCTACAAGCAGGAAGTCACGGCAAGGAGACACAGTGGTTTTGATTTTCTCCAGAGCTGAAAGAGAGCTCTGAAACAACCGTTAGTGTGAAGCGACTGAGAGGAGATCGTAGTGACCAACACAGGAGTGTTACACAGAGGGTCACAGAAGGTAAGAGGGTAGTGGGTTACAAACTACATAAAAACCCGCCATAATCCCTTAACGCTATATTACCGCATCAACCTGCATAATACCTAAAGCAGTGAAATAACTTTTTTGCGTAATCTAACTTTACTATAACCAAACGAAGAAAATATTTACACTCCACGCTTTACACCTCTTAAATTGGAAACTAATATAAAAGAACTGTTTGCTGAGACTGAATAATTTGAAAAAAATCCCTTGTATGCAAACCATCAATGTTAAGCGTATTTTATAAGCCAGAAAACAAGCCCTATCAAATGAATTACTATTGAAAATATTTTAAACACATTGTTGCAAATTAATTGCAACCATTATTGCTATTTTTGTTCTTATTAAATTGTGTATAAATTGTGTATGAATAGAAAAATGTTCGATGATATTGAGTGAAAACATATGAGCTAATACACCGGTGTATGAATTTATAAGTAGGTTTACAATCAAATACCATTTTATTTAAAGAGTCAGATTTATTAACATTTGCATGTATGTGACAATATTGGAATTTTATGTATATTAAATTAGTGTTGATATTTTAAGAAATTGGATCTTGAAGTTTATTTAGAAAAAGAGGTTAATTCATCATTCTACTGGTATTAGATAAATTTGGTAATAGCTATGTGCATGACAATTAATAAAAGGTACATATTTGAATAAGTTAATACAGATATTTCAGTGGCACTGATCATATATATATATATATATATATATATATATATATTTATCAAATATATTTGAAATAAAATATATGTTAGACTGTACCAAAGGTGTTTACTTTTAATAACACATTTGGTACAGTGCAACTGCGAAAACAGAATTTATGCTTACCTGATAAATTACTTTCTCCAACGGTGTGTCCGGTCCACGGCATCATCCTTACTTCTGGGAATATCTCTTCCCCAACAGGAAATGGCAAAGAGTCCCAGCAAAGCTGGCCATATAGTCCCTCCTAGGCTCCGCCCACCCCAGTCATTCGACCGACGGACAGGAGGAAAAAATAGGAGAAACCATAGGGTGTCATGGTGACTGTAGTTAGAGAAAATAATTCATCGGACCTGATTAAAAAACCAGGGCGGGCCGTGGACCGGACACACCGTTGGAGAAAGTAATTTATCAGGTAAGCATAAATTCTGTTTTCTCCAACATTGGTGTGTCCGGTCCACGGCATCATCCTTACTTGTGGGAACCAATACCAAAGCTTTAGGACACGGATGAAGGGAGGGAGCAAATCAGGTTACCTAAACGGAAGGCACCACGGCTTGCAAAACCTTTCTCCCAAAAATAGCATCCGAAGAAGCAAAAGTATCAAATTTGTAAAATTTGGCAAAAGTGTGCAGTGAAGACCAAGTCCCTGCCTTACATATCTGATCAACAGAAGCCTCATTCTTGAAGGCCCATGTGGAAGCTACAGCCCTAGTGGAGTGAGCTGTGATTCTTTCAGGAGGCTGCCGTCCGGCAGTCTCATAAGCCAATCGGATGATGCTTTTAAGCCAAAAGGAAAGAGAGGTAGAAGTTACTTTTTGACCTCTCCTTTTACCAGAATAGACGACAAACAGAGAAGAAGTTTGTCTGAACTCTTTTGTAGCTTCTAAGTAGAATTTTAGAGCACGGACTACATCTAAATTGTGTAGCAAACGTTCCTTCTTTGAAACTGGATTCGGACACAAAGAAGGTACAACTATCTCCTGATTAATATTTTTGTTGGAAACAACCTTTGGTAGAAAACCAGGCTTAGTACGCAAAACAACCTTATCTGAATGGAACACCAGATAGGGTGGAGTACATTGTAGAGCAGATAACTCAGAAACTCTTCTAGCAGAAGAAATAGCAACCAAAAACAAAACTTTCCAAGATAACAACTTAATATCTATGGAATGTAAAGGTTCAAACGGAACCCCTTGAAGAACTGAAAGAACTAGATTTAAACTCCAGGGAGGAGTCAAAGGTCTGTAAACAGGCTTGATCCTAACCAAAGCCTGAACAAATGCTTGAACATCTGACACAACTGCGAGTCGTTTGTGTAGTAGGACAGATAAAGCAGAAATCTGTCCCTTTAGAGAACTCGCAGATAATCCTTTATCCAAACCTTCTTGTAGAAAGCAAAGAATCCTAGGAATCTTTATCTTATTCCATGGGAATCCCTTGGATTCACACCAGCAGATATATCTTTTCCATATTTTATGGTAAATCTTTCTAGTTACCGGTTTTCTGGCTTGAACCAGAGTATCTATCACGGAATCTGAAAACCCAAGCGTTCAATCTCCAAGCCGTCAGCTGGAGGGAGACCAGATTTGGATGTTCGAATGGACCCTGTACAAGAAGGTCCTGTCTCAAAGGTAGCTTCCATGGTGGAACCGATGACATATTCACCAGGTCTGCATACCAAGTCCTGCGTGGCCACGCAGGAGCTATCAAGATCACGAGGCCCTCTCCTGCTTGATCCTGGCTACCAGCCTGGGAATGAGAGGAAACGGTGGAAACACATAAGCTAGGTTGAAGGTCCAAGGCGCTACTAATGCATCCACTAGAGTCGCCTTGGGATCCCTGGATCTGGACCCGTAGCAAGGAACCTTGAAGTTCTGACGAGACGCCATCAGATCCATGTCTGGAATGCCCCCTAATTGAGTCAACTGGGCAAATATCTCCGGGTGGAGTTCCCACTCCCCCGGATGGAATGTCTGACGACTCAGATAATCCGCCTCCCAGTTTTCCACTCCTGGGATGTGGATCGCAGATAGGTGGCAGGAGTGATCCTCCGCCCATTTTATGATTTTGGTCACTTCTCTCATCACCAGGGAACTCCTTGTTCCCCCCTGATGGTTGATGTAAGCAACAGTCGTCATGTTGTCTGATTGGAATCTTATGAATCTGGCCTTTGCTAGCTGAGGCCAAGCCCTGAGAGCATTGAATATCGCTCTTAGTTCCAGAATGTTTATCGGGAGAAGAGACTCTTCCCGAGACCACAGTCCCTGAGCTTTCAGGGATTCCCAGACCGCGCCCCAGCCCACTAGGCTGGCGTCGGTCGTGACGATGACCCACTCTGGACTGCGGAAGCTCATTCCCTGGGATAGGTGATCCTGGGTTAGCCACCAACGGAGTGAGTCTCTGGTCTTCTGATCTACTTGAATCACTGGAGACAAGTCTGTATAGTCCCCATTCCACTGTTTCACCATGCACAGTTGTAATGGTCTTAGATGAATTTGCGCAAAAGGAACTATGTCCATTGCTGCAACCATCAATCCTACTACTTCCATGCACTGAGCTACGGAAGGACGAGGAATAGAATGAAGAACTTGACAAGCGTTTAGAAGTTTTGACTTTCTGACTTCTGTCAAGAAAATCCTCATTTCTAAGGAATCTATTATTGTTCCCAAGAAGGGAACTCTTGTCGATGGAGACAGGGAACTTTTTTGTATGTTCACCTTCCATCCGTGAGATCTGAGAAAGGCCAGAACGATGTCTGAGTGAGTCTTTGCCTTTGAAAGAGACGACGCTTGTACTAGAATGTCGTCCAAGTACGGTACTCTTGCAATGCCCCTTGGTCTTAGAACCGCTAGGAGGCATCCGAGTACCTTTGTGAAAATCCTTGGAGCAGTGGCTAACCCGAATGGGAGGGCCACAAACTGGTAATGTTTGTCCAGAAAGGCGAACCTTAGGAACTGATGATGTTCTTTGTGGATAGGGATATGTAGATACGCATCCTTTAGATCCACGGTAGTCATAAATTGACCTTCCTGAATTGTGGGTAGAATCGTTCGAATGGTTTCCATCTTGAACGATGGTACTCTGAGAAATTTGTTTAGGATCTTTAAATCCAGGATTGGTCTGAAAGTTCCCTCTTTTTTGGGAACTACAAACAGATTTGAGTAAAATCCCATTCCTTGTTCCGCCGTTGGAACTGGGTGTATCACTCCCATCTTTAACAGGTCTTCTACACAATGTAAGAATGCCTGTCTCTTTATATGGTTTGAGGATAAGTGAGACATGTGGAACCTTCCCCTTGGGGGTAGTTCCTTGAATTCCAGAAGATAACCCTGAGAAACTATTTCTAGCGTCCAGGGATCCTGAACATCTCTTGCCCAAGCCTGAGCAAAGAGAGAGAGTCTGCCCCCCACTAGATCCGGTCCCGGATCGGGGGCTACTCCTTCATGCTGTTTTGTTAGCAGCGGCAGGCTTCTTGGCCTGCTTACCCTTGTTCCAGCCTTGCATCGGTTTCCAGGCTGGTTTGGTCTGTGAGGTATTACCCTCTTGCTTAGAGGATGCAGAATTAGAGCCCGGTCCGTTCCTGAAATTACGAAAGGAACGAAAATTAGACTTATTCTTGGCTTTGAAAGGCCTATCTTGTGGGAGGGCGTGGCCCTTTCCCCCAGTGATGTCTGAGATAATCTCTTTCAATTCTGGCCCAAAGAGAGTTTTACCCTTGAAGGGGATATTAAGCAATTTTGTCTTGGATGATACATCCGCTGACCAAGACTTTAGCCAAAGCGCTCTGCGCGCCACAATTGCAAACCCTGAATTTTTCGCCGCTAATCTAGCTATTTGCAAAGCGGCATCTAAAATAAAAGAGTTAGCCAACTTAAGTGCGTGAACTCTGTCCATAACATCCTCATAAGGAGTCTCTCTACTGAGCGACTTTTCTAGTTCCTCGAACCAGAACCACGCTGCAGTAGTGACAGGAACAATGCACGAAATGGGTTGAAGAAGGTAACCTTGCTGTATAAAAATCTTTTTAAGCAAACCCTCCAATTTTTTATCCATAGGATCTTTGAAAGCACAATTATCCTCGATAGGAATAGTAGTGCGCTTGTTTAGAGTAGAAACTGCCCCCTCGACCTTAGGGACTGTCTGCCATAAGTCCTTTCTGGGGTCGACCATAGGAAATAATTTCTTAAATATAGGAGGGGGAACAAAAGGTATGCCGGGCTTCTCCCATTCCTTATTCACTATGTCCGCCACCCGCTTGGTCAGATTGGTGTGAGGGTATGACAGAACAATTATCATCAGCGCCCTCCTGCTCTTCAGTGTTTAAAACAGAGCAATCGCGCTTTCTCTGATATGCAGGCATTTTGGATAAAATATTTGCTATGGAGTTATCCATTACAGCCGTCAATTGTTGCATGGTAATAAGCATTGGCGCGCTAGAAGTACTAGGGGCCTCCTGCGTGGGCAAAACTGGTGTAGACACAGAAGGAGATGATGTAGAACCATGTCTACTCCCTTCATCTGATGAATCATCTTGGGCAACTTCATTATCTGTGACAGTACTGTCCTTACTTTGTTTGGACGCTTTAGCACAATTATCACATAATTTAGAAGGGGGAGACACATTGACTTTCATAGATATAGAACATAGCGTATCTGAAGGCACAGACATGTTAAACAGGCTTAAACTTGTCAGTAAAACACAAAAACCGTTTTAAAACAAAACCGTTACTGTCTCTTTAAATTTTAAACAGAGCACACTTTATTACTGAATATGTGAAAAAATATGAAGGAATTGTTCATTTTGTTACCAAAATTTCACCACAGTGTCTTAAAGCATTAAAAGTATTGCACACCAATTTTCAGAGCTTTAACCCTTAAAATAACGAAACCGGAGCCGGTTACAGTTCTAACCCCTCTACAGTCCCAGCTACAGCCTTTGCTGCGACTCTACCAAGCCCAGAGGGGAATACGATACCAAATGACGCCTTCTAGGAACTTTTCCAACTATTCTCAGGTCCTCACACATGCATCTGCATGTCTTGCTCTCAAAAACAACTGCGCAGTAATGGCGCGAAAATGAGGCTCAGTCTACAACTGGGAAGGCCCTTCCTGACTGGAAAAGGTGTCTAACATAGTGCCTGACATTAAGAAACGTTCCCCAAGATTATAAATGTGAAATGCCAGCATAAACATGTATAAAATGCCCAAATAAAGCAATCGATTTTGCCCATAAAAGTGTCTACCAGTTTTATAGCCCATATTAAGCCCTTTATTCTGCTTGAGACTAAGAAAATGGCTTACCGGTCCCCATGAGGGGAAATGACAGCCTTCCAGCATTACACAGTCTTGTTAGAAATATGGCTAGTCATACCTTAAGCAGAAAAGTCTGCTAACTGTTTCCCCCAACTGAAGTTACTTCATCTCAACAGTCCTATGTGGAAACAGCAAAGGATTTTAGTTACTGTCTGCTAAAATCATCTTCCTCTCACAAACAGAATTCTTCATCTCTTTCTGTTTCCGAGTAAATAGTACATACCAGCACTATTTTAAAATAACAAACTCTTGATAGTAGAATAAAAAACTACAACTAAACACCACATACTCTTAACCATCTCCGTGGAGATGTTGCCTGTGCAACGGCAAAGAGAATGACTGGAGTGGGCGGAGCCTAGGAGGGACTATATGGCCAGCTTTGCTGGGACTCTTTGCCATTTCCTGTTGGGGAAGAGATATTCCCACAAGTAAGGATGACGCCGTGGACCGGACACACCAATGTTGGAGAAATTAGACGTAAACCAGTACAAGAAAATGATAAAGCAGTCTGTAGGGAATATGCAGATTATCAACATACTTGTGATACCATATTGCTCAGTAAATTACCTCATTATATTTAATAACATCTGCTGCTGCAGTCTAAGCAATGTTTACCCTATAGAAATCTAGAGGAGACATTATTTTTTACTTATAATTAAAGACTTTTAAAGTGCATGACAATATGAAAAGGATGGTACATTGATATTTTACAGTCTATCCAAATACAAAATTGGTATTGTTTAACCCCTTGACCCAAAATGACATAGATCTACATCATGCAGTAAAAAGCAAAGCATACCGCATAACATAGATCTATATCGCAGCAGCAGGAAGCTCCAGCAATCTCAGCTGTCAAGTGACAGCCAAGAGCTGCTATTCCTGTGCTGCAGGCATCTGTGTTCATATGGTAACACGGCATGATTGGTGCTTCACTACAATATGAAGGCAGATGCCAGATTGTTACAGACAGTGGCACTGTGTGTGTCCCCATCTGTAATGACCAACTGGTTATGCCAGTGGAAGGTGTGGGAGGGAAGGCAGGAGGCTGGTGGGCAGCACAAAAGCATAGGGGGAGGGAGTGGGAGGGGCCATATTCTACAGGAAGTGAGGGGGAGGTAGGGGGCACCATTAGACTACAGAAAAAAACAATAAATAAAAATAATAATTAAAAAAAAACATATAAACCCAACACTAGTAGGAAGAGTTAAACAGCTGTTTGGGGGGGGGGATCAGGGAGGGTTGAGGAGGGATCACTACACTGTGAGGAACAAATAAAAATAAAAACAAAAAGCTCAAAAAAAGCCCTAAACTGCTAAGATGGTGGTGACCAGTGGAGGGTAAGGGATGGAAGAAAGCTGTTTTGGAGGGATGAGTTAGGGATCAGGGAGTGGAAGGTGTCATGTGGAAGAGTAGGGGCCGATTTATCACGGCCTGAATGGCGCCGTATACCCCTGTTTCCGCGCAAGCCTTGAGGCTCGCCGTGAACAGGAGTTAAGAAGCAGCGGTCTTAAGAGATGCCTGATGAAACAGCTAGGGATAAGCTGAGAAACGCGTTGCAATCTGTTGCCTAAATTATTTTAATCACTTTGGGTAATGTACATACCCATTGTCTTTTAATATTGGTTTTAATTTAAAAAATTGCTGAATATCATGGAAGCCTGAGCTTTATTGGACCGATCCATTGGCACACCTGGGCCACTACATCCTCTTGAGGATCAGTTTGCTGGGAAACTGTAAGATCTCAGCTTGCGCCACTTAGCACATTTGTTGCTGCTTTGTTTGTGAGTATATTTTCACTCTTTGTTATGATATTGCTGGTTCCACTTGCAGTATTACACTAGGAGGCGCCTTCTTTTGTGATCTACATTCACAGATACTCTTAAATCGTCCGCTGCCTCTGAGGCTACGGACATCAATCCGCCTGATCGAATACGATGGGGTTGATTTACACCCCTGCTAGGGGCCGATTGGCTGTGCTCTGCAGGGGGCGGCATTGCACAAGCAGTTCACCAGAACTGCTTGTGCAATGTTAAATGCCGACAGCGTATGCTGTCTGCATTTAGCGATGCAGGGCGGACATGATTCGCTATAGCGAATCATGTCCGCCCGGGGTATGATAAATCTACCCTGTAATCTCTACTCTGCATCAAAAATTAACATTTCAAGCTAACTGATTAACCCCTTCACAGAGGATCACAGAGAAGATTTTATAACCATTTGTCATAGTTGTGTGTAAATAATTTCAGTGAGAAACCCAAAGTTTGCTAAAAAGTTAACAAATTTATTTTATATGATCGTCAAATAGTAGCATCATATATACCAAAATGGGCCTAGATCAATACCTTGGGTTGTCTACTTTAATAATATATATAGTTTTCATAGGTAAATCAAAAAATCATAGGCTCTATTTCTATTTACGGAAAACAGAGTGATAGCAAATATGCTAAAAATTCCAGGTAGCGAAGAGGTTAATAAGCAAAGTATACATGATATATACTGTCTTATATTTCAGTTGCTCTAAAATAGGGCTTGTTTCCACTGAGCCACAATTGGATTTTCACTAAATTTTACATATATCGATAAATTTAAAAATAAAATAAAACAAAAAAGAAAGGTTTTCATTAAATAAAAAAATTTTTATTTGATTTTTCAATTAATTCAATGTATCTTTGTTTCTGTTTCTCTCTAGAGGTGATCACAGACAAGGAGTGCAGATGTTACACATACATTTTATAGTGCAAGGCTGGGTTACCATAGCAACAAACTTGTTATGGCGAGATTTTCAAGAAATCCGACGTCGGATGGAAGCATTAGCACAACGCTAACTTACAACTACACAAAAAGAGTGACTGCACACAATGCACTATAGTTTTCAATGGAAACCTGGTACTAAAATGGAGCCATAAACTACTATTAGCTGAAGCCGCTTGTGTACCTTGGGGCTCCATTTTTAATGGCTCAATGGAAACAAGCCCATAGTCAGTAATGGACTGCTTTGGAAAATGCTCACTGTATTAAAAAATGGTATATCATACATATAAATGAGCAGCGCATAAACATAATAGGAATTATCTATCAGCCAATCAACAATAAAAGGAAGTACATATCAGCCAATCAACAATAAAAGGAAGTACTATCAGCCTATCAGCATTAGCAGTAATTATACAAATGATTCTGTGGTATACGTTTTAATTTAAATTTAAACATCATTTACTTCATATTTTTTCAGGCAAGAAAAAAACAAGATGTCAGCATGTTTAAATACTGCTCATTAATATAAATGATAGAAAAGTACAATGTGCCTTTAAATAGTAGATGACACATATTTGTGGTGAGGACAGTGAACATTTGGGACTTAAAAGGTTCAGTTACCTTAGGTTGCTTGGCATGTAAATCTGGCCTTGTTAACAGCAAAATACTTCTTCATGACTAATTCAGCAGCTATAGCGCTTGTAATTATTTTAGAAAAAAGTGCCTAAGTACGACTAGAATTAATT
Source organism: Bombina bombina (assembly GCF_027579735.1). Classification (NCBI taxonomy): domain Eukaryota; kingdom Metazoa; phylum Chordata; class Amphibia; order Anura; family Bombinatoridae; genus Bombina; species Bombina bombina. The sequence goes on from NC_069500.1 coordinate 1,105,128,045, forward strand.
TTCATCTATTAATATCCAAATGAATATCCTTTGTTTAAAATGACATATGCACTTTTTTTCCCAATGACACAGAAATATAAGTATTGTGCAATGAGATTAGTGTAACACATACTGTAAGAGATTAAATACCTTCAACAATATAACACATTAGCACATGTTTTATTCAATACTTGTTTCATTAATTATGAATTAGAATTATAAAAGCAATTTAGAGCTGTGCAAATTTAATCCGACACATTAGTACCATGGAAATGTCTTAAGAAAATACAATGGGATATATATCTGCCATTTGGTATCACGTAACAGCAGAGAGATACTGCGCTATTGCTAACGATGGTTCAGTGTTTTTTTTAGGTGTGAGTCTTTGCACTGAACTATACTTTATGTAGAGCTTCTGTAATATAATCATTTTGTTACGTTATGTGATCTTAGCTGAGACAAGGTACATTTACCTGCAATGAATGTCACATGCTGATCCATAAATCCAAATAGATTAGAATTACTATATGCCAGAATATCACTGATGCAACATGTAGGTCAAAAATAAAAAGTCATCTCATTTTTTTACATCATGAATTATATAAAACACATATCATTTTAAAACTTGTTACTTTAATAAAAAATAATTCTGAGCTGGAAAAAAAACTTTTGTTTTTCTTCATCCCAAAGACCAGTTTTGTACTTTCTTTTGGTTTCAAATTAAAAACATACAGCTTTAATTTAACATATCTTCTTGCAAAATATGTTTAAATAAAACATTTAAAAACTGAATTTTCCTATACTAGAACTTTTTAAAAGTTATGTCCCTTTAATAATACAGGATTTATTTCAACAATAGGCCACAATTATTCATACCTCTAAATATTTATGGCTTTGTATCTGGGACCCAGCAGGTTAAGGGGAGCCCGTCACCATTTTGTGGGAGGGGTTGGGCTGTAGGTATATAGTGGGTGGTAGTTATCTAAACTGTTGGCAGGCATGTCTGGGTGGTTCATGGATGTGCCCCAGTGGTTTTTGTGTGGGGCTAAGGAAATTAATGCATATCAGGAGATATGGTTGTTTCAGAGGGACAGAGCTCAGAATAAGGGCTTGTCCCACTCAGGATTGTTGGAATGCCTGATTATCATTTCTACCTTTCCGTTCCCCACATTTTGTCTTCAACTGAGACTTACAGCTAGATAACGAGTTTTGAGCCCTATAGGTAAATTAACGACCGCCACAAAAGCGTCTTTATTTCACCTCCCTATAGCGCTGCTAATACAGGTTTTGTAAAACCCGGCTTGCGTGGGCGATATGGTTGCGTTGAGCTCCATACCTCACCCAAATATAAGCAGTGTTGCACGATTTCCCATAGACATCAATGGGGAGAGTCGGCTAAAAAAAGCCTAACACTTGCGATCGTGGAAACAAAAGCTCTGCGATAATTTATTTTATTTTATCGTGTTAGGTTTTAGTGTAAGGCAGGTTAGGTTTTATTTTACAGGTAAATTTGTATTTATTTTAACTAGGTGGTTAGTAAATAGTTAATAACTATTTACTAACTAGTCTGCCTAGTTAAAATAAATACAACTTACCTGTGAAATAAAAATAAAACCTAAGCTAGCTACAATGTAAGTATTAGTTATATTGTAGCTAGCTTAGGTTTTTATTTTATAGGTAAGTATTTAGTTTTAAATAGGAATTATTTAGGTAATAATTGTAAATTTAGGTTTAAGGTTACGTTAGGGTTAGGTTTAGGGGTTAATATATTTATGTAGTGATGTGGGAGGCCAGAGGTTTAGGGGTTAATAGTTCATTTTAGTATATTTCGTTGTCGGGGGCTTGCGGTTTAGTGGTTAATAGGTTTATTATAGCGGCGGTGTTGGCGGACGGCAGATTAGGGGTTAATATTTAAATAGTGTTTGCAATGCGGGAGTGTGGCGGTTTAGGGGTTAATAGGTTTATTATAGTGGTGACTGAGGCCTCGCTTCCATTGAGTCGTAATTCAGTTTGCGTGCACTCGCAAACCGTTAAATATGCTGTCGAAAGCAATAGCGTTTAACGACTGTTTCCAATGGCGCGTTATACCTCTATATCGGCTTCCGGACTTCGGCTGCCGAAAAGATTTTCGCGTCCCATAGAAAGTAATAGAAGCCGTTAATCGATAAATTATACCAGGTTTCCATTGAAAGCGCTAACCGTTAATACACTGTCGGAGGCTGTCGATACATTGAGACATATTACCCCCAGCTCAACTAGGTGTAAAGGAGGAAAAAAGAGCTTTTTGAGGCCTGTTTCTCATTGAAATTGCAAATCAAAAAAAATTTATGAGTGTTTCAATGTACAAATAACATTATATATGCTACATTTATTGGTCCTATGTATAGGAATATTTGCACCCATGTTGTCATAGAAATTTCAATATGTATGTGCATATAAAAATATATGCAAGCACCACAATTATGGAACGACCTCCCGCACACTTTTAAACCTTCCCCATGCCTAATATCCTTTAAGAGATCCCTCTCTACATATCTCAAAACAGAATGCACCTGTCATTGTTGATTATATATTTCCTACCTGTTCTATGTTAAATTTTTGGGCATATGTATTATTATTTTTTTTTGTATTGTACCCATTGTATCAATGCAATGTTTTGTGTACCCAGGACATACTTGAAAACTATAGAAATCTCAATGTATCTTTCCTGGTAAAATATTATAAATATAAATAAAATATCTACCTATTCAAAATGAAACCTTTGCCCAGGGATGCTATATATAATCTCAATACATATAGAAAAATAATTCAAAGGAAATAAGTTGTTTATAATGAAGATGAGTTTTATTATTACAGATTTACCCTCATTCAAATGTAATTTTCAATGTGAAAATCATATTTATTCAATACAAAACGATGACACATTAAAGTTATGTGTCATAGTACTAATATTTATAAAATATATGTAATGTCATGTCTGCTAAAGCAGATAATACATTTGCAATATTTAGACTATTAACCAAAATACATAAGTGCTTAATATTCCATACTTCAAGAGATATGAAGTATTGTCTTTAACATGGAATTATTGAAACAATTTAAAAGTGCATTGTGCATTGGTCCCAGGGAGAGTCTGTGTCTGTTCATATGATGTCAATTAAAATGTATTAATCACCTCTATATCATGGCAATCACATATATGTTGTGTATACATCATTGCTTAAATATCATAAAGATACATTTATCTAATTATTCTAAATATTGAATAATAATCTTGACAAAAAGGAGTGCATTAGTCATGATAGGTATTAGTCATGATAGGTATATATTTCAGATATTACATTCCACATAGGACTATAATGAATGCAAGGTGTTTGGCCATATCAACAGGAAGGAATATTTACTTTTCAACTCTTCTATAACTGTATAAGCCTTATTAGCTTCATCTGAAGGAGCAAACAACATATGCTTGTGGAATATAAATCATAACATTTACACATGTCATGTTGACCAATGTTAGATAGCATATACTGTATAAATTTCAGACACGTATCCCCAAGTATTCTTAAACGGCATAATATCCTCAATAAAAGGACACATACATTTATCAACAATGTACACCTGCATATTAATTGACATCATGTGAAATAAAAATGAATAAAGCTGTTAATGTTTTGAAAATAAACAGCTATTAAAACAATTTTGAAATATATTTTCTAATTTTGATTAGAAAAATATATGCATATTTATGAGATGGAAATCACACTTAAGAAAGTGCTTCATAAAAAAAATTAGATATTATATATCTGGAAATAATTTAAAAAGAAAAATACTTATTAATGCTTGCGGCGGGATTTGGCCTTTGGAGGAGAGGTACTTGGGATGGAAGTGTGGCGTCTTGGGCGACGCACACCAGCTGACTGGGAGGCTAAAAAATGCGATTCAGGGTCCTGCAGGGAGATAACGGAGGATGCGAGTGAGGAGGGAGTTTGCGGCCTATCTGCAACCCTCTCCACTGCCTCTGCCAGGCCGACGAGTGCGGCATTATGTATGTCCATCTGGCTCTGTAGCCTCCTGAAATCCTGCTGCTGCTGGAGCCTAGTAAGTCTAAGCTCCCTGTGAATGAGCCTCAGTAGAGCATCCTGCTGGGACTGTGCGGGGATAGTGGATTCCATGGGGGGCACTTGTGGCTGTATAGGTGTCTCCGGCACATATTCCTGGCTCTGTGTGAGGTTGTCGTCACTCAGTCTTGGGGACTATGTGGGTGGCTCAATATCCAATTGAGGACAGACATTGGTGGGGGGGGGGGGTGATTGTTGTTGTGGTGGTAGTGGTGGCGGCATTTGTTGTGCCATGGGAGGGTGCTGAATCTGTTGTTGAGGTGGCATATAGTACATATGCTGCGGTGGAGGATGCATCTGCTGATGCTGTGGTGATGAAGGATGCATCTGCTGATGCTGTGGTGATGAAGGAGGCATCTGCCGATGCTGTGGTGGTGGAGGATGCATCTGATAATGCTGTGGTGGAGGATGCATCTGATAATGCTGTGGTGGAGGATGCATCTGATAATGCTGTGGTGGAGGATGCATCTGATAATGCTGTGGTGGTGGAGGCTGCATCTGATGATATGTCCTCCCAGATGAATATGGGGATGGGCCAGGAACATTTTCAACCTCATAGGCCAGTGGCTGTTGCTCATCTCCTTCAAGTATGCTGAGGTAGGAGTATCCAGCTTCAATAACATCCCCCTCCTCCTCCTCACTGAATTCCGGAACATCACTGGCCTCCGGTCTTGTTGAGGACTCATACTCATGTTCCAATTCTGAAAAATAAATTGTAATTATAAATTAATCTGATGAAACATCTAACATTTGAAAATCAATTTTTATATATATTATTTCTGTATGAACTTAAACATATTTAACCAGAGGTGTATATTTAAAGATTGTGCCTCTAAGCGACTCTTTGTATTACACATAGTCCATATATATGATATAGATAGAAAGAATTTAAATCTATACCCTTGCTTGTTTGAGCAGATAGCCACTCCAGAAATCAGGATGAATATATCCACTACAACTATGTTAAGATGTCATTAAAGGGGCAATGAAGTACAAATTAAACTTTCATGATTCAGACAGAGCATGCAAATTTAGTCAACATTTTATATTTTACTCCTATTATCATATTTTCTTCCTTCTCTTGGTATCTTTATTTGAGAAGCAAGAATGTAAAGCTTAAGAGCCAGACAATTTTTGTTTCAGAACCTGGGTTGCTGTTGCTTATTGGGTGGCTAAATGTAGCCACCAATCACGAGCGCTAGCCAGGGTTCTGAACCAAAAATGCAAAGTCTACATAGCTTACATTCCTACTTTTTCAAATAAAGATACCAAGAGAACAAAGAAATATTTATAATAGTAGTACATTAGAGAGTTGCTTAAAATTGCTGCTCTATCTGAATCATGAAATAAAAAAATTGGGTTTACTATCACTTTAAGTTACTGTGCAAATTAGACTTTGAACCATGTAAAACATTACTTGTACTAATCCTACCTAGGTATGTTTTCCACTGATGCTTGAACACAATTGATTACTAAACATATATAATATATGAACATTCTATATTCTGTATTACACATGTGTATGATTACATTTATATTTTAAAAAACAAAGCCGATATATATTTCTGATGTTAACATATATTTGTTAGAAATAAAACATTTATTACATATGATATTTAATATTCACCTTCATGGACCTCTTCAGCTGGCACTGATGTGTCCATTGTCCCCTTACATCCTAGGACAGATTCATCTGAGATGACATTGGCCATCATCTCCTCCCATGACCTTAGGTGTATTCTCTTGCTAGGACCACCACCTGTCCCACGTGCATATTTGGCCTGCTGTGCCAGCTTAGCTTTGGTTTCCCTCCTGCAGTCATGATAGCGGTGTTTAATGCTGGCAGTAGAACGATTACATCCTAAGCAGCTGACTGCCACTCGAATCTCCTCCCACAGCTTATTCCGGACAGCCGGCCTCAGGTTAGGGTTCTCCAGCTGAGCTGCCCTCTCCAAGTATGCCTCAACAAGAGCCTCCTTCTCCTCCTCAGAGTACCTCTCCTCTCTAAGCCTGCCCTTCACACCTGAAGGGCCAGCAGACACAGACTCTCCCTCCTGTGACTGGGGACCAGCCCTCTCTACCTCCTCTGTCCCTGCAGGCTGTGACAGACTACCACCAGCCCCACCCCCAGTTGCCACAGTCTGCCCCACTTTCCCTTTTCTTTTTGTGCCTAGCTGAGGCTGACTCCTCCTCACTCCTCCCACCTCCATTCCTCTTCCACCCTCTCTCCTTCCCTCCTCTGCCAGGGTTTGAGGAAGGACAAATCCTCCACCCAAACCTCGGCCCCTATTCCTGCCCATACTACTCCCTACTTCCCCCTCCCCCTCCCTCTATCCACCCTCACCACTGCCCTCCCCCTAGCCACCCCCTTCCCAACTCCACTAGGCCTATCCATCCCTTTCTCCTTCCTCCCTAACTCTAACCTAACACTAAAGTCCCTAGCTTACCTAACTACACTAATTAACCTAACTAAACCCTAAATTAAATAGCCCCAAAACTAACTACCTAACCTATCTAGACCCTAACTATCTCTATTCTATATCCCTCAAAAAAAAAAAATTGTGGGGGTGAAAATAAACAAAGGGATGTAAATGAAAAAGGAAAAACTAAGGAGGATTAGAACAAAATTATAGAAAAATAATAAGGGATGCAAATGAAGAAAGGGGTGAGCTATATAGTCAAATGAACCAAAAAATATGGGATCTAAAAAAAAAAAAATAGGATGGGAAAAATGTATATATAAAAAAACAAGTTATATAGTGAGGAAGGGAAGGGTAGTCAAAGGGGGGATGGGAAGTGGAATAAGGGGATTAATGAAAGGAGTAATAAAGGAAGATGGGGATATGGGGGTTAATGAAAAGAAAAAAAAATGTGAATGTGTTTGTATCAAATAAAAGTGTGTATGTGTGTGTGTGTGTATTTGTGTGTATAAACTAATGTGTGTTAATTAACTAATGTATGGATGTGTGTGTGTGTTCCTAATATTATATAAGGCCTACAATAAGAATATATGAAAATCAAATATCAAACTCTCCACTAACTCTCAAACAACTCTCAAAAACCCAAAACTCCTACCAACGCAACTAGCTCCCGTGTCTTTCTCTCTAGAGGCGATCACAGGTAAAGAGCGCAGGCGCAAACCGTTATTCTTATAGACAGAGGTCGGGTTACCATGGCAATGCACTTGTTATGGCGCGCTTTTCGACAAATCCGACATCGGTTGGCAACGCAAACTTACGGACGGCCGAAAAGAGCGACTGCGCGCAACACGCTAATCTTTTCAATGGAAACCTGGTACTAAAATGAAGCCGTAAATTACTTTTAGCTGTCGTCCGCTTCGGTAGCTTACGGCTCCATTTTTAACGACTCAATGGAAGCGAGGCCAATGTCGGCAAGCAGCGGAATAGGGGTTAATACATTTTTTAAGTGGCAGCAGATTAGGGGTTTATATTTTTATTTTAGTATTTGAGATGCGGGAGGGCCTCGGTTTAGGGGTTAATAGCTAGTTTATGCGTGTTAGTGTACTTTGTGACAGTTTAGTCATGAGTTTTATGGTACAGCTTTGTAGCATAAAACTCATAACTACTGACTTTAGATGGCGGTACGGATCTTGTAATTTTAGGCTGTACCGGTCACTTTTTGGCCTCACAGCAAAACTCATAATACCAGCGCTATGAGAGTCCCATTGAAAAAGGACTTTTTTTAAAAGTGCGGTACTGAAGTTGCGTGACGGCCAAAAAGGTGTGCGGTACAGCTATTCTGACAAGACTTGCAATAGCGGCATTAGGGAAAAAGCATCATTATGAAGCATAACGATGCTTTTTCACTTATAACGCAAAACTCGTAATCTAGCTGTTAGATTGTTAGCGCTATAGGGAGAAGGACCCTGTATCCTTCTCTCACATTGTGCCTTCCATGTCTTTATTTCTTATTCTCCCTGTATAGTTCTGTGGAATTTGTTGGTTTATTACAAGTAAAGATGAGTAAAATAATTCTCTACTATTCTCAAAACCACATACTCTACCCACAGACAATTCTTTACCTCTCCCTTATCCTGTTCTCTACTAAACGCTCACCAATGGTAACCTTCACCCGTACATGTACAACTAATCACTCGTATGGGGTGGGCCTAACATTACAAGAAGAAAAATTAGTTTGAAAATCATGATATTCAGTCCTGATCCCATTGTTATGAATACAAATATTAGAAAGGCCAACACTACTGCCTATTCCTGCAAAAAGATCAACTAAACATATGCCCACTCTCTGTTAGATATGTGCAAAATAAATGATGAATATTTGGTCTGAAATTTGTTCAATACCTAAACAAATAATGAACGAGGCAAGGAAGACTGCATTGTATAAGTTCACCTTATATTTGTCTCTAGCCTCTTTCACCACATAACCAGTGGGTCCAATACCAAGCTCATAGAAGTGTTTGTTTCAAATATGAAAGTGGATTTTTTATTTGAGCGTGAATGATAGTCTTAATGAATGGCTTCAATTCTCAATCAATTGCCCTATAAAAAATAGTTTTGAGTATTTTTGTAGTTGGTTATCAAAGAGTATAAAACTCAACATTTAATTGCCCATTAATTCATTAAATTAATAAAAATAAAACAACATGGCAGTATAGAACCATTATTTATTTTGCTAGCTTTTGCTGTAAAATACCTGAAAATTGTTCTAATTCAAGAGAGGCTGAAAATCAAATCCTGTACTTAAATATATGCATAACATCAAGCAAATGCAAATTCTTCACAGTGGAATAAACACTTATTTAATGTCTAATTAAATAACCAGATATAATGTTTATTGTTTGGAATGCTTTAAAATGATATGAGGTTTCTAATAGGGAATTATCAGAATATCTCTCTAATATTCAGAATGGAACTGAGGGTGTCCATAGGAAAAAGAAAAAAGCACATTAGACTTAGAATAACAGCTGGTGACATGGAAATGGAATTAATAAAAGCTGCATATTGATGGAATTTTACGTAAAATTCCATTATTCCTCATGGTCTTAACAAATAAAGTGCCTTATTACTTTATTACAGGACAACTAGATATATTTAAAAGGATATAAATGCTCAAAAATATTGGTAAATAAATTGGAGTACTAAAATGTGTAAAGGATAGGATGCTAAACAGTGTCCATGGGAAGACATAGATATTAAATAAATTATTTTCTTCTGTATACACATGAGAGGAACCAATAGGAGATAACATAGCAGTAAAATATAAATATAATAACTCTAGATGATATCCGGAAGTAACCAGATTAGGTAAGTAATACTCCAGGTCAAGATCATTGTATCACATGACCAACATAAAGCTGAAGTGGTTCCACAGTTTAAACAAAAAACTTAGCTTATCCAGTAAGCTATTGACTGGTAAGTCTGACATCAGTGGTGAAGAAGTTACTAGAGGTGGTTGTAAGGGATTTCATTAAAGAGAATTTGTGTACATGAGTATTGTCTTGGTGAAACAGTACGTTCTGACTTGCCATATCTCTCCTCTTTAATTACTTTTCGCAATTCTACAATCAAGTTGGTGTAGTAGGCACCGGTTATGGTTCAGTGGCAGCATGATGAGGAGAAGATGGATCAAACATCAAGTAAGTAAGCCCACTGAATAAGCAAACAAATACACCCAGCGGTGCTTACCAGCCTCGGTGTTCAGTGACTGGCGTGTCTTCAGCATGTGCGCAGTCACGCCCCCTACCCAATGCATCTGAGGAATCCCAGGAGCCAAGGACAAAGTGTCTCCGCCCAGGACACTAGAATCAGCTAATAGCCACACAACAGGAAACAAAGTATCCGGCTACGCTGGGAAAGAAAAATCCTCCAAAGACAAGATCATCAAAAGGTGTTTAATCAAAATAAGTGCACTATAAAAGCAAAAAAGACTTGGTAAACAGATACTGATCATTTAAAAATATGAATGACCAGAAAGAGAGCAAACAGCAAGTAAGCCCACTGACCCACTTGGACCAGTGCATTTATATATATGTGTGTGTGTATATATATATATATATATATATATATATATATATATATATTTTGATCCCTCTGACACTAACGAGTTTTGTATTTATTAGATATTTATATGTAAAATGATTCCACTGAAACCAATGGGCATATATATATATATATACACAGGGAGTGCAGAATTATTAGGCAAATGAGTATTTTGACCACATCATCCTCTTTATGCATGTTGTCTTACTCCAAGCTGTATAGGCTCGAAAGCCTACTACCAATTAAGCATATTAGGTGATGTGCATCTCTGTAATGAGAAGGGGTGTGGTCTAATGACATCAACACCCTATATCAGGTGTGCATAATTATTAGGCAACTTCCTTTCCTTTGGCAAAATTGGTCAAAAGAAGGACTTGACAGGCTCAGAAAAGTCAAAAATAGTGAGATATCTTGCAGAGGGATGCAGCACTCTTAAAATTGCAAAGCTTCTGAAGCGTGATCATCGAACAATCAAGCGTTTCATTCAAAATAGTCAACAGGGTCGCAAGAAGCATGTGGAAAAACCAAGGCGCAAAATAACTGCCCATGAACTGAGAAAAGTCAAGCGTGCAGCTGCCAAGATGCCACTTGCCACCAGTTTGGCCATATTTCAGAGCTGCAACATCACTGGAGTGCCCAAAAACACAAGGTGTGCAATACTCAGAGACATGGCCAAGGTAAGAAAGGCTGAAAGACGACCACCACTGAACAAGACACACAAGCTGAAACGTCAAGACTGGGCCAAGAAATATCTCAAGACTGATTTTTCTAAGGTTTTATGGACTGATGAAATGAGAGTAAGTCTTAATGGGCCAGATGGATGGGCCTGTGGCTGGATTGGTAAAGGGCAGAGAGCTCCAATCCGACTCAGACGCCAGCAAGGTGGAGGTGGAGTACTGGTTTGGGCTGGTATCATCAAAGATGAGCTTGTGGGGCCTTTTCGGGTTGAGGATGGAGTCAAGCTCAACTCCCAGTCCTACTGCCAGTTTCTGGAAGACACCTTCTTCAAGCAGTGGTACAGGAAGAAGTCTGCATCCTTCAAGAAAAACATGATTTTCATGCAGGACAATGATCCATCACACGCGTCCAAGTACTCCATAGCGTGGCTGGCAAGAAAGGGTATAAAAGAAGAAAATCTAATGACATGGCCTCCTTGTTCACCTGATCTGAACCCCATTGAGAACCTGTGGTCCATCATCAAATGTGAGATTTACAAGGAGGGAAAACAGTACACCTCTCTGAACAATGTCTGAGAGGCAGTGGTTGCTGCTGCACGCAATGTTGATGGTGAACAGATCAAAACACTGACAGAATCCATGGATGGCAGGCTTTTGAGTGTCCTTGCAAAGAAAGGTGGCTATATTGGTCACTGATTTGTTTTTGTTTTGTTTTTGAATGTCAGAAATGTATATTTGTGAATGATGAGATGTTATATTGGTTTCACTGGTAAAAATAAATAATTGAAATGGGTATATATTTGTTTTTTGTTAAGTTGCCTTATAATTATGCACAGTAATAGTCACCTGCACACACAGATATCCCCCTAAAATAGCTATAACTAAAAACAAACTAAAAACTACTTCCAAAACTATTCAGCTTTGATATTAATGAGTTTTTTTGGGTTCATTGAGAACATGGTTGTTGTTAATAATAAAATTAATCCTCAAAAATACAACTTGCCTAATAATTCTGCACTCCCTGTATGTGTGTGTGTGTGTGTGTGTGTATATATATATATTGATTCCACTGACACCAATGAATTTTGTTCTGGACTGGACAAAATGATTGGCACCCTCAATTTAATATTTGGTAGCACACCCCTTGGAAAAAAATAACTGAAATCAATCACTTCCTGCAACCATCAATGAGTTTCTTACACCTCTGCACTGGAATTTTGGACCACTCTTCTTTCGCTAACTGCTCCAGTTCTCTCAGATTGGAAGGGTTCCTTTTCCCAACTGCTGTTTTGATATCTCTCCACAGGTGCTCTATGGGATTGAGAATTGGATTCATTGCTGGCCATTTCCGTACTCTCCAGCCCTTTGTCTTAACTAATTTTTGGGTGTTTTTTGATGCGTGCTGTGGGTCATTGTTCTGCTGTAAGACCCATGACCTCTGACGGAGACCCAACTTTCTGGCCCTACACTGCACCACAGAATTCTTTGGTAGTCTTCATATTTCGTAATGCCATGCACACAGTCAAGTCATCCAGTGTCTGAAGCAGCAAAGCAACCTCAAAGCATCAGTGAACCTCCACCATGTTTGACTGTAGGGACTGTATTCTTCTCTTTAATAGCCTCATTTCTTTTTTTGAAAATAGTAGAATGATGGGCTTTACCAAAAAGCTGTTATTTTGTTTCGTCTATCCACTGCATATTTTCCCAAAAGGATTTTGGCTTCCTCAGGTAAGTTTTGGCTAACTACAATCTGGCTTTTTTATGTGTCTGTGTCAGCAGTGGGGTCCTCCTGGGTCTCCTACCATAGCCTCCCTTTTCATTCAGATGGCGACGTATAGTGCAAGCTGACACATTTGTACTCTGTGCCTGAAGGTCAGCTTGAATTTGTCTGGAAGTTGATCAAGGTTCTTTATCCACAATTCGAACAATCCTTCGTTGCAATCTTTGAGCATTTTTTCTCATTCGTCCACGTCCAAGGACATTAGCTACAGTGCCATTTGCTGTAAACTTATTGACAATGTTGCGCACAATGGACACAGGAACATTAAGATCTCTGGAGATGGACTTGTAACCTTGAAATTGTCCATGCTTTTCCACAATTTTTGTTCTCAAATCCTCAGACAATTCTTTGCTGCTCTTTCTCTTCTCCATGCTCAGTGTGGCACACAGAGACACACAACAGAAAGGTTCAGTACATTTTTCACTATTTTAACTGGTTGCCGGTGGGATTTCTATATTGTCAGCACCTGATACAGATGAGTTTAGTTACATATTACAGAAGCATCACAAACTTGGAATGCAATTATTTCTTACAATTTTGAGAAGGCGCCAATATTTTTTTCCAGTCCATTTTTGGAGTTTTGTGTGGAATGTGTCAGATTTGGCTTTTTTTCTCCACTTTTTTGTGTAATACCAATACAAAATAAATAAACTTGTGAATGCCTTAACATTTGCAATTGCACATGTTCTGGGTGAAGTGGTACATTATCTGAAAGAAATGCAGGGGTGCCAATATTTTTGGCCATGACTGTATGTATATATATATATATATATATATATATATATATATATATATATATATATATATGTGTGTGTGTGTGTGTTTATTATATATGCGTGTATAACTTATTTGCACTTTACAACCCACTCCCAGTGATTACCGGTCCCTGGACAGGTACGGGTAAAATTTGCTGGGCCTTGAGGTCACTTGGGTTGAGAACCCCTGCTCTACAGTCTACTGACTTTATTTGTGGATTGACATATTTGTATCGTCATGAAAAAACATACACAAACCATAAAAGACTGTCTTTCTAAATCACAACTGAAGAAAAAACAAGGGGGCTTGTCTCCTCCTCAGTCCTTGAGTGAAGATTTGCAAGATTCTTTCTCCAATATATCCCACTCTACCACAGCAGTAGAGCCTAATCAGGAGCTGTTGACTCATATTAAAGCTCTTTTTCAGGAAGAACTATTATCTGCTTTTCAATACCTTGAACAAGACATTCTGGAAATTGGAGGGAGAACCTCTGAATTAGAGGAGAAAGTGGACAACCTAAATGAAGAAATCCCAATTCTCCAGACTACCATACAACGGCCTTGAAATACATATTCTTAAGCAACAGTCACAGATTGAAGATCTTGAGAACAGGTCAATACTATCTAAACTATGCATCAGAAATTTACTGGAATCATACACCAATCTCCAAGACACAGTAACTAAGCTATTTTACCAATTGGCTCCATCTGTGGACAAAAATCTCCTGTTTGCCAGGGTTCATAGAGTACCTCTTAAACCAACATCTGAAAATTTGGTGAGAGACGTTATAGCTAAATTGCTCTACTATCATGTGAAAGATTGGATACTTCAAGAGACCTATAAACTACAAAGTATTTAGTTTGAAGGATCTACTCTCCAGATCTTCACTGATCTCTTTCCTATAGCCCTGAAAAAGAGGAGAGATAGGAAAACTGTAGTGATGTCTCTTACCAAGGCACATATCTATTATAGATGGACCTTCCCATTAAAGCTATCTTTTGTACATAATAAAAATACCTACTTGTGCTGTTCGCTACCAGAGGGACAAGCTTACTAGCCAAATTACATATACCTATGCAAATTATAGACTTGCCTCTACCACAGAGATCTCCCCATAAATGCTTCAACAGAACCTGGAAAATGGTATCCAAAAAAGGGCCCTCCAAGAGGCCTAGACAAAGTCCATTAAGTGCTGATGACCAGGACTTACAGCCACAGGAAAATTGCTAACTCTCCACTATTTGTATTATTTAGTTAGTACTTACATTGTTCTTCTGGTGAGACCATTGTATTCATAAGCTTAGAAATAGTTAATAATAAATATAAAGTTTTAGATTGTCATTTTGTGATACGAGGTAGTCAATATTTTCACTCCTTTTATCCCTTCTTTACTTAGTCTCCCCTCCCCACATTTTTTTTATTTCTTCTCTACTTTCCCTTTTTTGTTCTTAAAGGACCAGTAAACACAGTAGATTTGCATAATTAACAAATGCAAGATAACAAGACAATGTAATTGCACTTAGGGGCCGATTTATCAAGCTCTGTATGGAGCTTGATGCAACTATTTCCGCATGAGCCTTCAGGCTCGCTGGAAACAGAAGTTATGAAGCAGCGGTCTAAAGATCGCTTCTCCATAACTTGTCCACCTGCTCTGAGGCGGCGGACAGAAATCAAACCGATTGAATACGATCGGGTTGATTGACACCCCCTGCTAGGGGCCGCGAATCTGCAGGGGGCGGTATTGCACAAGCAGTGTCTGGTGAACTGCTTGTGCAATGATAAATGCTAACAGCGTATGCTGTCGGCATTTATCGATGTGCAGCGGACATGATATGCTACATCGTATTAGTATATGCCCCTCAGTCTGAACTTCAAATGAGTTGTAGATTTTTTCTGACAATTTTAAAAGTTATGTCTATTTCCACTCCCCCTGTACCATGTGACAGCCATCAGCCAATCACAAATGCATACATGTACCATGTGACAGCCATCAGCCAAATACAAATGCATATATGCTTATTCTGGGAATTCTTCCACATGCTCAGTAGGAGCTGGTGACTCAAAAAGTTTAAATATAAAAATAATGTGCACATTTTTTTTAATGGAAGTAAATTAGTAAGTTGTTTGAAATTGCATGCTCTATCTGAATAATTAAAGTTTAATTTTGACTTGAGTGTCCCTTTAAGTTTGAACTTACATTCAGATTTTTATAATCTAACAAACAGTTGTTGACTGTACCATGTTTTCTTCTTAAGACCTGGTTATTGCTACATGTTCTTTGTTTTATTTTTGAGTTTTCAAATTATGTGGTTATATTTTCACAGTTGTGCTTATGTTATTGCACAGGCATTCATCACAATAGTACTATCATGGTTTATGCACTTCTCCGATGTTATGCTTCTCAGCATTCTAGGTTCAGTCTGCCATATGTGGGTGAACTATTTACCGCTCTACAGGGAGTGCAGAATTATTAGGCAAATGAGTATTTTGACAACATCATCCTCTTTATGCATGTTGTCTTACTCCAAGCTGTATAGGCTCGAAAGCCTACTACCAATTAAGCATATTAGGTGATGTGCATC
Organism: Bombina bombina; assembly: GCF_027579735.1. NCBI lineage: Eukaryota > Metazoa > Chordata > Amphibia > Anura > Bombinatoridae > Bombina > Bombina bombina. The sequence goes on from NC_069500.1 coordinate 1,105,143,960, forward strand.
TCTGTAATGAAAAGGGGTGTGGTCTAATGACATCAACACCCTATATCAGGTGTGCATAATTATTAGGCAACTTCCTTTCCTTTGGCAAAATGGGTCAAAAGAAGGACTTGACAGGCTCAGAAAAGTCAAAAATAGTGAGATATCTTGCAGAGGGATGCAGCACTCTTAAAATTGCAAAGCTTCTGAAGCGTGATCATCGAACAATCAAGCGTTTCATTCAAAATAGTCAACAGGGTCGCAAGAAGCGTGTGGAAAAACCAAGGCGCAAAATAACTGCCCATGAACTGAGAAAAGTCAAGCGTGCAGCTGCCAAGATGCCACTTGCCACCAGTTTGGCCATATTTCAGAGCTGCAACATCACTGGAGTGCCCAAAAGCACAAGGTGTGCAATACTCAGAGACATGGCCAAGGTAAGAAAGGCTGAAAGACGACCACCACTGAACAAGACACACAAGCTGAAACATCAAGACTGGGCCAAGAAATATCTCAAGACTGATTTTTCTAAGGTTTTATGGACTGATGAAATGAGAGTGAGTCTTGATGGGCCAGATGGATGGGCCCGTGGCTGGATTGGTAAAGGGCAGAGAGCTCCAATCCGACTCAGACGCCAGCAAGGTGGAGGTGGAGTACTGGTTTGGGCTGGTATCATCAAAGATGAGCTTGTGGGGCCTTTTCGGGTTGAGGATGGAGTCAAGCTCAACTCCCAGTCCTACTGCCAGTTTCTGGAAGACACCTTCTTCAAGCAGTGGTACAGGAAGAAGTCTGCATCCTTCAAGAAAAACATGATTTTCATGCAGGACAATGCTCCATCACACGCGTCCAAGTACTCCACAGCGTGGCTGGCAAGAAAGGGTATAAAAGAAGAAAATCTAATGACATGGCCTCCTTGTTCACCTGATCTGAACCCCATTGAGAACCTGTGGTCCATCATCAAATGTGAGATTTACAAGGAGGGAAAACAGTACACCTCTCTGAACAGTGTCTGGGAGGCTGTGGTTGCTGCTGCACGCAATGTTGATGGTGAACAGATCAAAACACTGACAGAATCCATGGATGGCAGGCTTTTGAGTGTCCTTGCAAAGAAAGGTGGCTATATTGGTCACTGATTTGTTTTTGTTTTGTTTTTGAATGTCAGAAATGTATATTTGTGAATGTTGAGATGTTATATTGGTTTCACTGGTAAAAATAAATAATTGAAATGGGTATATATTTGTTTTTTGTTAAGTTGCCTAATAATTATGCACAGTAATAGTCTGCACACACAGATATCCCCCTAAAATAGCTATAACTAAAAACAAACTAAAAACTACTTCCAAAACTATTCAGCTTTGATATTAATGAGTTTTTTGGGTTCATTGAGAACATGGTTGTTGTTCAATAATAAAATTAATCCTCAAAAATACAACTTGCCTAATAATTCTGCACTCCCTGTACTAGTGATGGCTTATGTTAGTATTTTCTTATTTTATTTTAGAGATTGCACATGACAGTTTTAACCAATAAATTCAGGGGCTTTCATTCTCATGTAAAACATAAAAAGGCTTTGATAGATTATAACAGTATAAACGCTCATTTAATTCTACTACAGGAGACTCATTTCACTAAATCCACCACATCTAGATATTGAGATTGCACATATTCCACTCAATACCACGCATCATGCTCTAACTAAAGCAATATGTAGTATCCATATTAATAAATTCCTCCCTAAATTTTCACGAAGATAAGGTACTGATTGACCCACAAGGTAGATTAATAATTGTATGGGGTGATATCCATGACATATCAGTAATAATAGGAAATATTTATGCACCTTATAATTCCCAAAAGAATAAGAATAATCTTGGACTCTGATCCCTGTTTCCTTAAAAGACCCTTTATTCTTACAATCACTCAGAGACAAACTTTCCCATTTCATTAAAGTGAATGAGAACTTGTTTTCTAACCCATTATATGAATGGCGTGCTCTAAAACCTTTTGCCACAGGGATTAAAGATAGAATGAGAATAACTCTCTACTCAATATGAAACTTCCTTCTGCTGCCTTACTTAAACAACCTAGGGCTAGATTATGAGTGGAGTACAAATAATACCATGAGTGTGATAAGTAGTATCGCTTGACCACGCTATTAATAGTGCGCAACTTGATATTACAGTTTAATGTTTAAATGCCCTTTAAGCGAGACGGGTTAGCGCGCCCAACTTTGCTCCCTTGCAACCTATTCTTTCAATGGATACTGTGCACGATAAATAGCACTCATATTACAAGTTGAAAGTTATAGACTGTGCGTGAGCGAAAGCCCAAATAGTGCTTGAAAAATTAGTGTGCCCCAAGACTTAAAGGCCTCTAGTTATCAAGGTCCGACAGACCTCGCTGAATACTGCGAGCAAAAAACTCGCCGTATTCAGCATTGCACCAGCAGCTCACAAGAGCTGCTGGTGCAACGCCGCCCTCTGCAGACTTGTGGCCAATGGGCCGCCAGCAGGGGGGTGTCAATCAACCCGATCGTACTCGATCGGGTTGATTTCCGGCGATGTCTGTCCACCTGCTCAGAGCAGCCGGACAGGTTATGGAGCAGCGGTCTTTGTGACCGCTGCTTCATAACTGTTGTTTCTGGCGAGCCTGCAGGCTCGCCAGAAACATAGGGCATCAAGCTCCATTCGGAGCTTGATAAATATGCCCCAAAGTGTAAGGCTGAAAATAAAAGTGGCACAAATCACAACATAAACACATTTAAATAAATTATTACACTTATATATACAATATCTGATATATATATACATAGCCACACATACACACACACACATATATATAAGCGAGTTAAACCAGAAAAGAGTAATATACTGTAAATCTTTTATACGTACTAAGCCGACCAGAGTGAAAGATTTCTTTATGCGTGGTAAGCCGACAGGAGTTATTTCTGTATTGATACCATGCGTTAACTGCCTAGCCTCTTTCTCTTTGCACGTTATAAAAGCTTTGGTACTGCGCATATAGGTGATTTTAGTGATTTAGATTGGTTGTTGGAGGATTTTTATTATTACATATTTCATATTTAGTTTTATTATACACATATTAGTTGAGGTAAACACATACATATACATTAGGGTTGCCAACCACCCTGGTTTCACTGGGACAGCCCTGGTATGAGGCTCTGTGTCCCGTGTCCTGGAACTACCCTCAAATGCCCCGGGCTAAGCGCTCCCCTGGCGAAGCAAGCAGCAGTGAGCACAGACTTTCCAAAAAATTTGATGGCCAGAGGAGCGCTTAGCCCGGGGTTAAAAAACAAACAAACAGGTAGGTGGAGTCTGGAGAAGAGACGGAGGATGGATGGTGTGGGACAGTGGGAGGGGGGAAGAGGGTCGAGGAGGGGAGTCGTCACATCCTGCAGGCTGTAGCTGAGTCAGAGAGTGGCAGAGAGAGGCAGGTGTTGGTGAGGTGCTAGGAGGCAGAGTTTGTAAGCCCAAACAGCGGGGTAATGGGGGAATCATCATATAGGTAGTCCGGGTGTTGAGATTGTTTAGGACAATGAACTTACAATCATTTAGAGGAAGGGTCTGTGTACAGTGAGCACATCTGAAATTTGATGTATCTTATATATACTGTATATATAAGATACGTCAAATTTCAGATGTGTTTACTATACACAGATGTAGATGTTTTTTTAAGGGTAGCTTAATTTTAGGGTTTAGGTAATTGACACAGTTTTTATTAATTAAACCCTTAAAAAAGCCTAACACTAACCCCCGAAGATCCACTTACAGTTTCTGAAAAGCTGACATCCATCCTCAACGAAGTGGCAGAAGTCCTCATTGAAGCCGGCAGAAGTCTTCATCCAAGCAGGCTGACGACTTCATCCAACTGGGCAGAATTCTTCATCCAGACGGCATCTTCTATCTTCACCCATCCGGCGCGGAGCAGGTCCATCTTCAAGACATCCGACGCGGAGCATCCTCTTCGTTCACCGTCTTCTTCATCAATTAATGTTCCTTTAAATGACGTCATCCAAGATGGCGTCCCTTAGATTCCGATTGGCTGATAGAATTCTATCAGCCAATCGGAATTAAGGTTGAAAAATCCTATTGGCTGTTGCAATTAGCCATTAGGATTGAGCTTTCATCCTATTGGCTGATCCAATCAGTCAATAGGATTGAGCTTGCATTCTATTGGCTATTCCAATCAGCCAATAGAATGCAAGCTCAATCCTATTGGCTGATTGGATGAAGATAGAAGATGCCCTGGATGAAGACTTCTGCCCGGATGGATGAAGACATCGGCCCGCTTGGATGAAGACTTCTGCTGGCTTCGATGAGGACTTCTGCCGCTTCATTGAGGATGGATGTCGGCTCTTCAGAAACTGTAAGTGGATCTTCAGGGGTTAGTGTTAGGCTTTTTTAAGGGTTTATTTGGTGGGTTTTAATTTTAGATTAGGGTTTGGGCTTTGAAAAAGAGCTAAATGCCCTTTTAAGGGCAATGCCCATACAAATGCCCTTTTCAGGGCAATGGGGATCTTAGGTTTTTTAGATTAGGTTTTTATTTGGGGGTTGGTTGTGTGGGTGGTGGGTTTTACTGTTGGGGGGGTATTTGTATTTTTTATTTACAGGTAAAAGAGCTGATTTCTTTGGGGCAATGCCCCGCAAAAAAGGCCCATTTAAGGGCCATTGGTAGTTTATTGTAGGCTATGTTTTTTTTTATTTTGGGGGGGCTTTTTTATTTTCATAGGGCTCTTAGATTAGGTGTAATTAGTTTAAATATTTGATAATTTATTTTTTATTTTGTGTAACTTAGTGTTTAATTTTTTTTGTAACAGTGTTTGTTATTTTGTGTAACTTAGTTGTTATTTTTTTCTAACTTTGTAATTTTTAATAGTAGATTTAAATTATTTGAGTAGAGCTAGATTTTTAAATATAGAATATAGTTAATTTAATTTGTAGTTTAATTTAATTTTAGTATAACAGTTAGGGTAGATTAATTATTAGTTTAATATAGTTTAATGTAATTTTAGTCTAATAGTTAGGGTAGGTTAATTAGTAGTTTAATATAGTTTAATGTAATTTTAGTATAATAGTTAGGGTAGGTTAATTAGTAGTTTAATATAGTTTAATTTAAATCTAAAGGTAAGTTTAAATTTATTATAAGATAGGGATGAGTTAATATTTAATATAAATTTTGCGGGTTGTTAGGTTTAGGGGTTAATAGGTTAATTTAGTTTATGGCAATGTAGGGGGCTTGCAGTTTAGGGGTTAATAGGTTTAGTAAGTGGTAGTGATGTGGGAGACCAGGGGTTTAGGGGTTAATACATTTATTTAGTTGTGGTGGGCTCCGGGAACGGCGGAATAGGGGTTAATAACATTATGTAGGTTGCGGCGGTGTAGGGAGCGGCAGATTAGGGGTTAATAACATAATGTAGGTAACGGCGGTGTAGGGGGCGGCAGATTAGGGGTTGATAACATAATGTAGGTGGGGGCGGGGAGCAGCGGGATAAGGGTTAATAACTTTATTTAGTTGTGGCGGGGTCCGGGAGCAGCAGGATAGGGGTTAAACATTTTAATATAGTGGAGGTGTTTAGTGACAGGGTATAAATAAAGCTGTGAAAAAGCTGAATAGCAGAGAGATCGATGACTGTTAGTTAACAACAGTACGCTGCTCATCGCTCCGTACTTGGTGCGCGGCTTTTTGACAGCTTTTTATATAAATATAGAGAGCGTATTCAGGTCCGTGGCCGCGATGTTAGGCGATGTCAGGCGAGCGTATTAGTGCCCTCGAATTAGGGTTGCCACCTGTCCCTTAAAATACAGAACACTTATAAGTTCCACATGCTGCAGGGTGTGCAGGGAGGAATATAAATAGAGCTGTCCAGAAACACAATACATGTTCCTCCCTGCACACCCTGCAGCATGTGTAACTCATAAGGGCCCAGGAAAACATGGCTGAGGTGGCAACCTTACCTCGAATGCAAGTAAGTTGACGGCTTGATAAGTAGGCCTATGCACAGGGTATGCACAGAATACATGTGTATGCCACTGATACAGCATTTATTATAGTAATTTCAGACAAAAGAAATATATATATATATATATATATATATATATATTGCAAACAAAAAGACATTTGCACACGTTTAATATATTGAATATATATATATTAATCAGTTAACTGTTGAGCCATTCATTTAACACTCATGTGTTCAGCTTTTTTTTGGAGTTCATAGTAGACCCAGCAGATTAAAACTATACCATTAGTTTATATCATTACATGTGTGAAATCTACAACAGAACTTGTGAAATATGCATATTTTTTATTAAGACAATTAATTAAGAAGGTTGTAAACAATAGTGTGTAACCCAATCTAACTAAGGACTGTTGGATATATGCAATCTGTACATAGGGGCTCCCATGAGCCTGTACTGAAATAAACGCCAGGTGATCACTATTACCTTGGCTGGTACTGGACATGTGACTCATTATGGATGATCCGTACCTGAGTGAGGACAAACACTTAACATTTCCTATTGACTGACCTACACCATATGACCTGCTAACCACTTTATTTATTATCCGATTGGATGAATAACATCATGTGACTCCCTTTTGGTATACATACCTGAATGAGAATTATTTATACACAACTACCTGAAAGGGAACTACAGAATATTTAAGTTGTGATCGGTGATGACGATCATGTGATCGGAGAAAGCTTTGAATTTGTAAACTTGATTTAGTAAATGTTTTTTAATTTTTAAATTGTAAGCCGTTCAGTATAAATTGGCGGATTTTTTACGTTTTTAATTTTTGTGAAAGAACTTTTCGTACTTTATAAAATCAATGTTTAATGGGAAATATTACAGCCAGTTTTGTACTAAAGGATAGAAGGGGTTAACTTTTAACTTTGTGCAGATGTTTAACCAGTGACGCACAAGGTAGATGGTTATCCCTTACTATTTAAATGTGAAGCTTGATTTGGAGTGTACAGCTCTTTGTTTGTGTGTGAGTATCTTGTGTGTGTATGTGAGAGTGTCTGTGTTTGTGAGAGAGCAAATGCTTGTGTGTATGTCTCTTTAGCAAATTAGCTCTTGTCACATTTAACTGGTATATGTGACGGCCCAGTAGTAATGACTCACTCAGCTAAAAAAACAGTTAATAGAGCTGCTGATTAAAGCCATTAATGGAAATCAGTGCTATCTCCTCTCCCTCTCATTATTTGCATTCTCTCCCACCCACCTCCATTATTTTCTTTGCTCTCTCTCCTCTATTCCGACTTACTTAGAAATGCCATGAAAAAAGACATGTTACGCCCTGATCAAAAAATATTATGGCTAAAAAAAAAGCCTAAAACATGGGGGGGGGGGGCAGCAGAATTTTGATTGGCATGTGTAGCACAAAACTTAAACTTGCCACTGACCTGGGGATACCACTTGTTTGGGGGTGCTACCTAAAGACACTTCAATTTCAGTAACATTCTCAATTCCAGTCTGGCACTCAGTTTCAGGGGCCTGGATGATTATAATTTAAAATAAATGCTTTCTTGCTATTGGCTGATTAAAAAACAGCCAGTTGGGATTGCCTGATTAAAAAAACAGCCATGAGGGATGAAGCGGTATCCCTGGAAGTTCATTGTGCAGTGGCAACCGCACGAAGACAAGGGCTCTAGGAAGAGAGCTGAATATTAGAAGAAAGAAGATCCTCCGCCGCCATGAAGATGGGCCCCCGGTGCCTGGACCCGGGATGAAGAGGGCCCAACATTGGATCAAGAGGAGCTAGATTTTTGCATTGTGAGTACAAACTTTGGGGTTAGTTAGGGCAATGACCTATAAAAGGCCCTTTTGTAATTTATTTTAGTGTTAGGGTTTAGGTTTTTTTGGGGGGGTTATGGGGCATGTAGATTAGTGTTAGGTATAATGGTGTTTCTTTTTTTTGGATACAGTCTTTTTTAAATTTCTGTAACTTAGATTTTTTTTAAAGTAACTTGGGTGGTTTAGTTTAAAGAAGGGTTAGGTGTTAGGTAGAATAGGGTTAGTTTGCGTTGGGGGTTGTGGAGGTTTAGGATTAATAGTGTAGGGTACTTGCGGTGGGCTAATGGTGGTATAAGAGTTAATGGTTTAAATGGGTAGTTGCTGTTGGTATGTGGTGGTATAGGGGTTAACAGTTTAGATAGGTAATTGCGGGGGCTAGTGGCGGTATAGGGGTTAACAGGATAGGTACTTGCAGTGGGTATGTGGCGGTATAGTGGTAAATAGTTTAGATAGGTACTTGCGGTGGACTATTGGAGGTTTAGGGGTTAACAGGATAGGTACTTGCTGTAGGCATGTGGCGGTACAGGGGTTAACAGTTTAGATGGGTACTTGATGTGGGTATGTGGCGGTTTAGGGTGTACTTAGGTTTATTAGTGTAGTGTTAGTTTGCATTTGTGGCGTACTTCGGTTTAGGGGTACTTAGGATTAGTGGTTAGGCACGGCAGTTATATTTCAAGAGATCATTTATTATACATTGCCAATATGGGCAGCAATGCTGGGTGTTATGTATAGTAAATGCCTCTCGGCGATGCCACCTATTAGCCACTATGTCGGGAAGATATTCACAGGCTCGCATGACATAGTGGCAGATCCCTTGGAATATTTTGCCGCCTTGTAGCACTTTTGAGCATCGGGGCCTTGGAGAGCAATGCAGCATACATGTAATTACAGAAATTGACTGACGCTTATATTCTTATCTAAGGGTTTGCTATAGATTTACAACGTAATATGTATCAAGTTTCTCATTATCTGCTCAGGTTTGAGTATTATTATTGTATTTCTTGATGACATTCTAGTATTATTTTAGTATTATTTAGTAACATTATCATCCAGAGGACTACAGATTTGCAATGTGACATTAAGTTTTTCATCATCTGCTCAGTTTTGAGTTATATTATTCATCTAGACCAGGGTTCTTGAAAACACGGTTTGCGACCCATTACTGAGTCGCAACACCATGTTTATTGGGTCGCGACTCGCAAGCACCATTCCCTCTAAACCTTTTTTATGGAGCACACACAATCCTTAATATCGCACAGAGTAGGTGCATGGCTAAAGTATATTTGAAAGGAAGAGCAGATAAAAGTAAAAGCGGGTTATTAATTATTATAAAAATGAAGAACCATTATACAAACAAAAAGTATTTAAAACAAAACCTCAACAAGGAAGTCTTCAGGCGAGCATAGGCTTCTGTATGTCAGGGTATCTGTGAATAGCATTAAATAAACTACAGATGTATCATAGAGTCTAGTGTTTAATTTTTGTCTAAAGCCTAATTTGATGTGAATTGGTCTCATTACAGACCAGCCCCAACCCCCCTTTTTCCTGATTACAATACTTCAGCTATAAACAAAAGTTTTAGCTTTTGAAGCTCACAACTCTGCAGGGGTCTGATAATTAACCAAACCAGCATACATCATGGAATGAAGGAGCCTAGATGTCTGTGGGAATCTCTGTGACACTCACTAAGACCCAGGAATATAGTAATTAGCACAGACCTGTTAATTACCCCTTGTGAGGATACAGTTTTGTTTTCAATAATATTATCAGTAAGTAATTGAAGTTTACCAGATAAAGGTTTTGTATGAATACACAATCTCCTTAATACCATTACTTAGGTATAAGGTTCCTGTGTGTATTCAGTTTTAATGGTGGATTTAGTATTTAATGACACAACTATGATTCTCTGTAGTTGTGACTGACTCATATGAATTATTTATAGACAAAGATAATTTATATATTAAGATATGAATGTTATGAATGAACTTCTCAGAAAGTAGGTTAAGATTTGGAGATTCGATATAAGTAATAAGTTTGATATGACACAAAATAGAAATTGAGCAGTGAAGGCTGACGATTTCCAAATATATAAACATAGGAATTTCAGTAATGCATTACCCTTTATAAAGTTGTCCTAGCATGCTTATATACTTTATCGATGGTGCACATACCTTGAATAAGTGAAATTAGTTTCAGATACAGCGTGTCTTACTTGGATATGGTGTTTAGTTCAATGTCTAAGGAGACAGGAGAGCAGCGACTGATGCCTGCAGCGTGTGAGCAACTCCGGCGTGCTGCGCAGTGAATACTGAGAGTCGGAGGTGACGTCAGCAATAGTCTGAGCGTCCGTTTGAATACTGGTAACGAAGAGAGATGCAGCTTGACACAGGTGCAAAAGAATAAGTGAAATTGATTTCCCATTCAACTTAGTAAATCAAGTTATAGCGAAAAGTTAAAGCCATCAAAATAAAGGCCAAAAAGTGAGCAAAGTTTTAGAAAGTGAGAGGTTGAAATTATCCTCCAATATTAAGGATTGCTCAAGGCTAATTATTCTTTAAGATATAAAGAGACAAGATGCTGTCTCAAAACACTCTTTAATAATCAAGCAATGTCTTATGGGTAAAGTGTGTTTAAATAGTCTACCTGAGGGGAGGAGAACTTGACTTAAAGGCACAGTGAAATGGTTGATGCTGACAGATCCCCCCATTCAAGAGGGCCTCCCAGCAGTCCGAGGGCCCGGCTTAAAGGGAAAGCGAACATGAAAGTCCTTCAGCAAGTCAGGTGCATTTAAATCACGGAGAGGGACCCAGGAATTTTCATCATCCCCATAGTCCTTCCAATGTACCAAGTATTCAAGGGTTCTTCTACGATACCTAGAATCCAAAATCCCATCTACTTCATAATCCAGTGGATCAGGTATAGGGAGAATGGAAAGATCAGAGGACGGAGGTGTTGTTCCCAGATAGGGTTTCACCAAGGACACATGGAACGAGGGATGTATTCTCATTGTGGCCGGTAATTTCAAAGTCACCGCATTGTCATTTATTACCCTATCATACCATATCTCGGGGTTTATATACCGGAGATGGTATCCTCTTTTTATCATAGTATTTCTTCTGAGCTTCTTTGGCAGAGGCCAAATGATCTTGTAGTGTGTCCATAACTTCTTTCAATGAGTCAGTGTAGTTGGACACTGATGGAGAATGGGAAGAAGTTATAGTATTTGGATATGTTCGAGGATGAAAACCATAAGTTGCATAAAAGGGAGAGACTTTTGTTGAAGTATTGTTTGAATTATTATAGGCAAATTCCGCGCTTGGTAACCATTCTAATCAGTCATCCTGTTGAGATGAAATAAAACATCTCAAATACTGTTCAAGTGTCTGATTCAAACGTTCTGTTTGACCATTTGATTGGGGATGGAAAGCTGTCGTAAGTCTGAGTGTAATTTGTAAAGCTTTACATAAATATCTCCAAAATTTGGAAGTAAACTGACTTCCTCGATCAGTTACAATTGAAGCAGGTAAACCATGTAATTTAACTACATGGCTATGGAAATATTTGGCAGTGGTAGAAGCAGTTGGTATTCGTTTTAATGGGATGAAATGGGCCATCTTGGTTAAATGGTCCACTACAACCATTATGGTATTATGACCATTTGAAATTGGTAAATCTACAATAAAGTCAATTCCAATCATATCCCAAGGTTTCAAAGGTATTGGTAAAGGTGTTAAGAGACCATAGGGCTTATGATGTTCTTTCTTTTTCTTTGCACAAATGTCACAATTTATCACATAGGAATGAATGGAAGTTTTCATCTGGGGCCACCAGTATTCCCTACTTATTAGTTCAGCGGTTTTTTCAATGCCAGGATGTCCTGCTAAAGGGGAATCATGGTGTTGGTGGATAATCTGGTTCCTTAAAGTTGGTGGAACATAGATCAACCCATCTTTCATATATAATCCAGATTCAGTGTCTGGTGTACAAATAGGTGGAATTTGAGTATCCACGTTTTGTGCTTGATAAATATCAGATGTCTCTAGTATTGTTGCTGCAATGATTTTAGTTGGTGGAATTATATATGTATTAGTTTGAGACTCCTCAGTTGTCTCAAAAGAACGTGACAAAGCATCTGCTTTTTCATTTTTTGTTCCTGGAATATATGTTAGTTGGAAATTAAACCTGTCCAAGAAAAGGGCCCATCTCACCTGTCTTGATGACAGGGTTTTATTTTTCTTCAAATATTGGAGATTTTTATGATCTGTAAAAACTTGAAAAGGAATTACAGTCCCCTCCAAGAGATGACGCCAATGTTCCATTGCGGATTTCATGGCTAATAATTCCTTATCGCCTATTGAATAATTAGTTTCTGCAGTAGTTAACCGTCGTGAGTAATAAGCGATAGGATATAGTTGATTGTCATGTATATCTGGTTGCATTAATATTGCACCAATCCCAACATTTGAGGCATCCACCTCCAAGGTGTAAGGCAGATCTGGATCAGGGAGTCTCAAAATTGGTGCTGTAGTGAATTGTTGTTTCAAATTGTGAAAAGCACATTCAGCATTGGAATCCCAAACAAATCTTTGTTTTCCTGTCAATCTTGTTAGTGGCTGTACAATGGTAGAATAGTTATTGATAAACTTCCTATAGAAGTTTGAGAAACCTAGAAATCTTTGTAAGGATTTCAGGTTTGTAGGAGTTTGCCAATTGATTATGGCTGTTACCTTTTCTTGGTCCATTTGTATGCCATTGGGAGAAATTATATATCCCAAAAATTTAATAGTGTCTTTATGGAACTGACATTTTTCCATTTTGGCGTATAATTGATGTTCACGAAGTGTTGAGAGAACCCATCTTACATGTTTTCTGTGGTCCTCTATAGATTTTGAATATATGAGGATATCATCTAGGTAAACAATTACGCACACATCCATAAGTTCTTTAAAGATCTCATTTATAAAGAACTGGAATGTGGCAGGGGCGTTTGTCAAACCAAAAGGCATAACATTATATTGGAATAGGCCATATCTTGTTTTGAATGCTGTCTTCCACTCATCACCGGATTTCATACGTATTAGATTGTATGCACCTTTTAAATCTAACTTGGTGAAGATGTTTGCACCTGTTAGTCGTTCAATTATTTCCGGGATGAGTGGTAACGGATATCTGTTTTTTATCGTGACTGCGTTTAGGGCACGATAATCAATTATGGGTCTAAGTGTACCATCTTTGTTTGTAACAAAAAAAATGGAAGATGCAACTGGTGATGAAGATGGGGTTATAAAACCCTTTCTTAGGTTCTCATCTAGATATTCTCTTAGATGATTTAATTCTTTTTGTGAAAGGGGAAAAATTTTCCCTGATGGTATCTCTATCCCTGGTTTAGTGTCAATTGGGCAATCAAAATGCCTATGAGGTGGGAGAGTTTCAGCATTCTTAAGATTAAAAACATCATTGAAATCATGATATTCTTGAGGTAATGTGGAACTTATATGTGCGATATTGACATATGGGAAACATGTTTTTTGACAGTATTGTGATGTGAAAGTGATTTTATTTTGTGACCAATCTATGGTTGGATTATGTTTTTGTAACCAGGGTATACCTAGTACTATAGGGTGAATTGAAGTGGGAATAATGTCAAATGTTAGAAACTCTTTGTGCCCATCAGGTGTGATGGTCAATAAGGGTATTGTATGGTGTGTGATAGGACCCTTTAAAATTTGAGATCCGTCAATTACCCTAACAAAAACAGGAGAAGATTTCTGCAGTATTGGTATTTTATTTTGTTTAACTAAAGATTCAACAAGAAATAAGCCTTCAGCTCCAGAATCAATAATGGCTTCATTCTGTAGTTGTTGGCTGTCCCACTGTAAAGACAATATTAATGACAGGTAGGGTATATTTTTAGATTTTTCACATGAACAATTATTTAATAACTTACCCTTCTTTTGACGGGAAAGTATTGGACATGTGGAAACATCATGGTCTTTATTTCCGCAGTAAAGGCAGAGATTGCCTAATCTTCTTCTTTGTTTTTCTTCTAAACTTAGAGGACCACGTATGGTACCTATTTCCATTGGTATGGGATTTATTTGGGTTTTTTCTTGATAAGATTGGAAATTTCTTTTGGGAGTACTTTCAAAGAAATGTTTTTCAGTCTTCCTTTCCCGGTACCTTCTATCCATAGCAATACATAACTTAATCAAAGCATCCAAACTTTCAGGAAAATCCACTCTAGATAATTCATCCTTCAAGTGTTCTGACAAACCTAGGCGAAATTGATTTTTCAGACTTACTGTATTCCACTCTGAGTCTGTTGCCCATAGTTGAAAATCTGAAATGTAATCTTTTCCCTGTTTAAGGGATCTTAATCTATTTTCTGCAGTTTGTTGCTTATTAATGTCATCGTATAGTATTGCCATAGTTTGGAAGAAATTCTCAAGAGAATTTAAAATAGGATCTTCTGACTCTAGGAATCTATCTGCCCATGCTCTGGGTTCTCCAGTTAGGTAGGATATTGCTGTAAATACTTTAATCTTTTCTGATCTGTAGGTTCGTGGTTTTAAGGTAAAAAGTAATAAACATGCATTTTTATATTCACGAAATTTCGTGCGATCACCAGAAAAAGGAGTTGGGGGATTAACCTGTGGTTCAGGTGTCTCATTAGTTTTTTGACTAATAAATTCATTTATTACTTGCTTAAGACTACTATTTTCATTTTTCAATTCGGTTAGTCCTTGTGCCAATATTTCCACCTTTTGATTTAGTGTGGTGATCTGATTAGCCATTTCAATAGGATCCATGTTGTACCTAGAAATATGTGTGTGAATTTAAATATATTTTTAAGGCTTGATTATTCTGTGAGGATACAGTTTTGTTTTTAATAATATTATCAGTAAGTAATTGAAGTTTACCAGATAAAGGTTTTGTATGAATACACAATCTCCTTAATACCATTACTTAGGTATAAGGTTCCTGTGTGTATTCAGTTTTAATGGTGGATTTAGTATTTAATGACACAACTATGATTCTCTGTAGTTGTGACTGACTCATATGAATTATTTATAGACAAAGATAATTTATATATTAAGATATGAATGTTATGAATGAACTTCTCAGAAAGTAGGTTAAGATTTGGAGATTCGATATAAGTAATAAGTTTGATATGACACAAAATAGAAATTGAGCAGTGAAGGCTGACGATTTCCAAATATATAAACATAGGAATTTCAGTAATGCATTACCCTTTATAAAGTTGTCCTAGCATGCTTATATACTTTATCGATGGTGCACATACCTTGAATAAGTGAAATTAGTTTCAGATACAGCGTGTCTTACTTGGATATGGTGTTTAGTTCAATGTCTAAGGAGACAGGAGAGCAGTGACTGATGCCTGCAGCGTGTGAGCAACTCCGGCGTGCTGCGCAGTGAATACTGAGAGTCGGAGGTGACGTCAGCAATAGTCTGAGCGTCCGTTTGAATACTGGTAACGAAGAGAGATGCAGCTTGACACAGGTGCAAAAGAATAAGTGAAATTGATTTCCCATTCAACTTAGTAAATCAAGTTATAGCGAAAAGTTAAAGCCATCAAAATAAAGGCCAAAAAGTGAGCAAAGTTTTAGAAAGTGAGAGGTTGAAATTATCCTCCAATATTAAGGATTGCTCAAGGCTAATTATTCTTTAATATATAAAGAGACAAGATGCTGTCTCAAAACACTCTTTAATAATCAAGCAATGTCTTATGGGTAAAGTGTGTTTAAATAGTCTACCTGAGGGGAGGAGAACTTGACTTAAAGGCACAGTGAAATGGTTGATGCTGACACCCCTAGACCTCGAATCCACATTTGTGCTGGCTATTAGAGACACGTCTTGCATTGTAACTCTCAAATTAATTTTTACAATACAACTTGTATTTATATTTCAAGTAAAATATGCCTTAGACTGTATTAAATGTCTATGTATGGATCTGGGGAAATGCAATTCAGATTGTAGTGGATTAAATAACAATTGTGGTGGTCCCACTTTAAAATATATAACATATTTATTTATTTATTTTTGTCTTCCAGACATCTAAGGGACAAATTGGGATTATATATGCTGAATTTAATAAGTAGCTGTCAGCCGCTCTGGAATCAATCCGGGATGTAACCCAACTGCTAGCGTGAATTGAAAGCACACGCTAGCACACTGAGAAATATCCAGGACGTGACCCACTCAGGAAGCAGATTAGAAGATAACAAAAATGAATATTGTTCCAGAATGCAGGAAAGCCACAAAGGATAAAACGTCCCTTTAAGTAGTACAAAGAACAAAAAGGAAATGCTCTTACTTTGAAGCTTCTGAAAAAGGTCCTCTTTAGCAGGCTTGTAAAACAAAGGAAAAGTTCTCTTTTGCAGCTTGTAAAAGTATAATGTCCCTTTAAGCAGGTTTATAACAAACAGAAAGGCAAAGTTCTCTTTTGCAGCTTGTAAAAGTAAATGTCCCTTTTAAGCAGGTGTATAACAAACAGAAAGGCAAAGTTCTCTTTTGCAGCTTGTAAAAGTATAATGTCCCTTTAAGCAGGTTTATAACAAACAGAAAGGCAAAGTTCTCTTTTGCAGCTTGTAAAAGTAAATGTCCCTTTTAAGCAGGTGTATAACAAACAGAAAGGCAAAGTTCTCTTTTGCAGCTTGTAAAAGTAAATGTCCCTTTTAAGCAGGTGTATAACAAACAGAAAGGCAAAGTTCTCTTTTGCAGCTTGTAAAAGTAAAATGTCCCTTTAAGCAGGTCTTGTTTAACAAAGAATAGGTTTAAAGGTAAAGGCCAAAGCAAGGTCAGGCAGGCAGAAGTCGGCATCCAAATATCAGCAAAAGGTATAGGCAAAAGACAGGGTCAGGCAAGCAGAAGTCGGCATCCAAGTGTCAGCAAAAGGGTAATAGCTACAGGCAAGGTCAGGCAGGCAGAAGTCAATGTCCAAATATCAGCAAGTAGGGATTAGGCAAGAGGCTTGGTCAGGCAGGCAGAAGTCGGTACACAGAAGAATAAAACTGATATGGTACTCACAATCCAGGGAAACAAACAAACGGGCCCAGATTCAGATCTCCCGCCGAGATTTAAAGGGCAGGAGCGTAACCGTCATCAGAGGGGTGTGAGAGAAAGCGTCATGTTGCTAAGCAACATGACGTCAGAGACACAGAGGAGTTCCGGGAGCCGCGGCGACACGGCGATGAACGGAAGCGCTCATGACAGCACCCCCTCCTCAAGGGCCCCTCCGGGGGACAGGACCAGGTCTATCAGGATGAGTCTTGTGGAAGGTCTTGACCAATATTGGAGCATTTACTTGATGAGCAGGTTCCCAAGAACGTTCCGTGACTGGATAACCCTTCCAATGAATGAGATAATACAATTTCTTGCCCCGCAATTTGGAATCTAGAATATGGCTGATCTCAAACTCAGGATGTCCATGCACCAATAACGGTGGAGGTTTAGAAAAAGGCTTAGAATACCTGTTAATCATCACAGGTTTTAAAAGAGAAACATGGAATACCGGATGGACTTTGAGAGACTTGGGTAAAGCTACCCGATAAGCAGTGGAACATACCTGACCCAGTATTCGGAAAGGACCCACATATCGTGGTCCCAATTTGTTAGAAGGTTGTTTCAGGCGAAGAAATCGAGAGGAAATCCAAACTTTATCACCAGGGCGATATTTGGGAGCCTTTTTCCGTCGAAGATCCGAAAAGAACTTGTAACGTCTAGAAGTTACAGAAAGAATACGATGTATCTTCTGCCAATGTCGAGTTAATCTTCGGGCTGTAAGATCAGAAGCAGGATTCACTGTGGAGGAAGTATGCAAAGGGAACGTCCTAGGCTGATATCCGTAAGCTGCATGAAAAGGAGAAGTCTGAAGGGAGGAATTGTACCGGGCATTATGGGCCAATTCAGCCAAAGGAAGGTAAGAAGTCCAGTTAGAATGATAATGATCCACATAATGTCTAAGATATGTTTCAAGACACTGGTTTACTCTTTCAGTCTGACCATTCGATTGTGGGTGGTGAGAAGTAGAGAGAGATATAGTAGTACCAAAATGTTTACAAAGTGACCTCCAAAATCGAGAAACGAATTGTACCCCTCTATCTGAAACAATATCAAGAGGAAATCCATGGATTCTTACAATATGTAGAATAAAAAGTTCAGAGAGTCTTTTGGCAGATGGTAATCCTGGCAAGGGTACAAAATGAGCCGTCTTAGTGAACCTGTCGACCACCACCCAGATAGTATTGTTCCCAGTGGACAAGGGAAGATCGGTAATAAAGTCCATGGATACATGAGTCCAAGGCTGGTGAGGTATAGGCAATGGTTGGAGTAATCCTGAAGGAAGTTGGCGTGGAGTTTTGTTCATGGCACATTGTGTGCATACTGAGACGTAATCCTTCACATCTTGAGAGAGTGTAGGCCACCAGACATGTTGTTTGAGGTTTCGAGTGGTAATACTGATGCCAGGATGTCCAGAAAGGGGACTATCATGAGCCCAAAATAAAATCTTGGAACGAAGGCGTTCAGGAACAAAGAGTAAACCATTGGGAGGTTTACAGGACAAAGGAAGACGCTCTTGAGCGGACTGTAATTCTTGTAACCAAGAAGTTGTTAACTGGGCAATGACTTCATGAGGTTGGAGAATGGTACCAGACTCAGGAACTGGGGTATCTTGAAATTGTCTGGAAAGTGCGTCTGCTTTAATATTTTTTGAACCAGGTATGTAAGACAAATTATAGTGAAACCGAGAGAAGAATAAGGACCAGCGTGCTTGCCTGGAATTTAGTCGTTTGGCTGTTTGGAGATACAGAAGGTTCTTATGATCAGTAAGTATAGTAAATGGCAAAGAAGTACCTTCCAGCCAATGTCTCCATTCATCCAATGCCATCTTGATGGCAAGCAACTCTTTATTCCCTACGTCATAGTTAAATTCGGAAGGAGTGAATTTTTTAGAGAAAAAAGCAACAGGATGAATCCTTCCAGTCTCTGGTATTCGTTGAGACAGAACCGCTCCAGCAGCAACAGAGGAAGCATCCACCTCCAGAATAAATTGAAACTCAGGATTTGGATGACGAAGGATAGGAGCTGAGGAAAAAGCTTCTTTGAGAGATTCAAAAGCTTCTATAGCCTCAGACGGCCATACTTTACAGTTTTGTCCTTTTCTTGTGAGAGAAGTAAGAGGAGAAGTAATAGTAGCAAAATTCTTGATGAACTTTCTGTAATAATTGGCGAAGCCTAGGAAACGTTGTAAAGCCTTCAAAGAATCAGGTCTAGGCCAATCCAAAATGGCAGAAAGTTTAGTAGGGTCCATTTCGAATCCAGATGCCGATATTACATAACCCAGAAAGGGTATGATTTTTTGATGGAAAGAACATTTCTCCAGTTTAGCAAACAGATGGAATTCTCTTAGACGTTGAAGTACTTTCTTGACGTGGTGCACATGATCTTGGTGGTTCTGAGAAAAAATTAAGATGTCGTCCAGGTATATGATAACAAAAATATTCAAAAAATCACGAAAGATCTCATTTACAAAATGCTGGAAAACCGCCGGAGCATTGCATAGCCCAAAGGGCATGACCAAATATTCATAATGCCCAAATCGAGTGTTAAAGGCAGTCTTCCACTCATCTCCTTTGCGTATACGGATCAAGTTGTATGCACCACGTAGGTCGAGTTTGGTGAAAATGGTGGCTCCCTGAAGATAAGTAAAAAGTTCAGGAATAAGGGGCAGAGGATAACTGTTCTTGATGGTAATCTGATTCAATCCACGATAATCAATACAGGGTCTTAATCCGCCATCCTTTTTTCCCACAAAAAAGAAACCAGCCCCTACAGGGGAAGAGGAGGGTCGAATAAATCCTCTAGCCAGATTGTCTTTTATATATTCTTCCAGAGCCATGTTTTCTGGTTTAGAAAGTGGATATGTTTTGCCTCGAGGATAGGCAGCCCCAGGAAGGAGGTCAATGGGACAATCAAAAGGGCGATGAGGAGGAAGACGTTCCGCTTCTTTTTTGGAGAAGACATCCACAAAGTCATGGTAATGCATAGGTAAGGATTCCGGAGTTTCAACTGTGAGAGCAATAGTGAGTGGTAACTTAGTAATCTCTTGAAGACATTTAGTCTGGCATGTAGATCCCCAGGAAGTGAGTTCACCGAAAGTCCAAGAAAAAATGGGATTGTGAATCTGGAGCCAGGGTAATCCCAAGATAATGGGAAATTGCGGAGTGGGAATGACATCGAAACAAATTGTCTCAGAATGAAGTATTCCTACGGTGAGGATTAAGGGTTGAGTAGAAAACTGAATGTATCCAGAACCCAAAGGATCTCCACTGACCGTAGAGACTGAAATGGAATACTCCTTCTTTAGTAAGGGTATAGAATGAGTAGAAACAAATGTAGAGTCAATGAACACACCTCCAGCACCAGAATCAATTAGGGCTTGGGTATAGATCTTCTTTTGTCCAATTAGAAGAGTTACTGGAACAAAGAGTTTCTTGTATAGGGAATGACCACTATTTTGGCTTAACTCAGTTCCCTGGACTAGAGTTAAGCCCTGGCTTTTACTGGCCTAGTAGGACAATCCCTTAATAAATGTCCTTTAAGGCCACAGTACAGACATAAGCCAAGAGTCCGTCTTCTTAAGCGTTCAGTCTCAGTTAATTTTATACTTCCTACTTCCATGGGTTCAGCCTGATCAGTAGTAGGAGAGGCTGGAGTGACTGGACTAGAAAAACGAGGAGCTAAACGAAAAGGAGTTCGAGTGGCAGTCCTCTGTGTTCTATCCTTTTCTTGTTGGCGTTCACGAAACCTGGCGTCGAGACAGATACAGAGATTTATTAAGGCTTCTAAGGACTCTGGAAGTTCACGATACACCAATTCATCCTTGAGACGCTCAGAAAGTCCTTTACGGAAAGCGGCTCTGAGTGCTCCCTGATTCCAAGTGGTTTCAGAGGCAAGGGTGCGGAACTCAATTGCATATTGAGAGACTGGTTGATTTCCTTGACGTAAATCCAGGAGAGTTGCTTCAGCAGCGGATGACCTTCCAGGTTTATCGAATACGTTTGAGAATGTAGATAGAAATGTATCAACATCCAACAGTATAGGATCATTCTTTTCTAGCAAAGGTGACACCCAAGCCAAGGCTTTTCCTTTCATTAAGGAAATAAGAAACGTGATTCTAGAAGAGGCAGTAGCAAAGAGAGTAGGGCTATTTCGGAAATGAAGACGGCATTGATTCAAAAAGCCTCTACATTCTTCAGAATTCCCATCATATTTATCCGGAAGAGGAATCCTGGGACTTAGTTGTACCTGAGACTGATTGTTAGGAATCGGAGGAGGTAATGCCTCAATCGGATTTGGATTGGGATTAGGATTGGGAGGTGCGGTAGCAACCAAATTTTGTAATAGAGCAGTAATTTGATCAAGTTTAGTGTCCAGAGACTGCAAGTGAGTGGCATGAGAACCCAAGAGCTGTCCCTGGTGAGCCACGGCCATAGATAATTCAGTGGGGTCCATTTTTATGGCCCGTTTGTAATGTCAGCCGCTCTGGAATCAATCCGGGATGTAACCCAACTGCTAGCGTGAATTGAAAGCACACGCTAGCACACTGAGAAATATCCAGGACGTGACCCACTCAGGAAGCAGATTAGAAGATAACAAAAATGAATATTGTTCCAGAATGCAGGAAAGCCACAAAGGATAAAACGTCCCTTTAAGTAGTACAAAGAACAAAAAGGAAATGCTCTTACTTTGAAGCTTCTGAAAAAGGTCCTCTTTAGCAGGCTTGTAAAACAAAGGAAAAGTTCTCTTTTGCAGCTTGTAAAAGTATAATGTCCCTTTAAGCAGGTTTATAACAAACAGAAAGGCAAAGTTCTCTTTTGCAGCTTGTAAAAGTAAATGTCCCTTTTAAGCAGGTGTATAACAAACAGAAAGGCAAAGTTCTCTTTTGCAGCTTGTAAAAGTATAATGTCCCTTTAAGCAGGTTTATAACAAACAGAAAGGCAAAGTTCTCTTTTGCAGCTTGTAAAAGTAAATGTCCCTTTTAAGCAGGTGTATAACAAACAGAAAGGCAAAGTTCTCTTTTGCAGCTTGTAAAAGTAAATGTCCCTTTTAAGCAGGTGTATAACAAACAGAAAGGCAAAGTTCTCTTTTGCAGCTTGTAAAAGTAAAATGTCCCTTTAAGCAGGTCTTGTTTAACAAAGAATAGGTTTAAAGGTAAAGGCCAAAGCAAGGTCAGGCAGGCAGAAGTCGGCATCCAAATATCAGCAAAAGGTATAGGCAAAAGACAGGGTCAGGCAAGCAGAAGTCGGCATCCAAGTGTCAGCAAAAGGGTAATAGCTACAGGCAAGGTCAGGCAGGCAGAAGTCAATGTCCAAATATCAGCAAGTAGGGATTAGGCAAGAGGCTTGGTCAGGCAGGCAGAAGTCGGTACACAGAAGAATAAAACTGATATGGTACTCACAATCCAGGGAAACAAACAAACGGGCCCAGATTCAGATCTCCCGCCGAGATTTAAAGGGCAGGAGCGTAACCGTCATCAGAGGGGTGTGAGAGAAAGCGTCATGTTGCTAAGCAACATGACGTCAGAGACACAGAGGAGTTCCGGGAGCCGCGGCGACACGGCGATGAACGGAAGCGCTCATGACAGTAGCTATACAGTCAATTTAAAATGTCCAATTTTAATAACCTATTTCTTTGTATTTTTCAGGCATCTAATAAGTACATATATAATTGGTGCTTTAAATAATATCATATGTTTTATACACTCAAAAAGAGATATACAGATATGAAATATTAATCTATATGGGATAGTAATCCAATATAGATATAATTATATGAAAATGACATCTGATTGCTGACCTCAAGGTATATATGTGATATTAAGATGATAACTGAGAAAGTAATTGAATCCATGATGAAGGTATTATAATCCTTCTAAATCGTTTCATAGAAAATATGATTTTTAAATGCATTTTAATATATTATAAGTGGAATATTTTCATGTTTGGTCTTAAAATGATCAGAGAAAATGGCACTGTGTGGACCATATATGAAACATATGATTTATTAATACAAGAGATTATAGTATGTTGGGTAAACATTTTAAAGGTTTAATAATTAAACTGTTATAAATATTTGATGGTAAAACTGCATTCCTGGTTGTCTGCTGCCACCTATAGATCAGAAACGGTATTGCAGCCAAAAGGCATTTGGCTGCTCAGGGAGGCGTTTCCCAAAATAACCTATGAGATGTTCAGATCCAAGGGCGAATCAGAGACAAGCTCCACAAGGGCGAATCAGAGACAAGCTCAGACGGCCTATCATATCGTTTCACTGATTATTAGAATAATAAAGGGAGGGGATTATCATGTGATATAACCTCATACAAGAGGATAGAAGAGGCTGGCTGCCTGACTATTTGCTGAACTTTTGACTGATAATTTTGCTGCTTTGGAACACAGTCACTATAAGCAAAACTGGGCTACCTTTTATCATCCATATTGCAATACCATTATTCATATGAGGTGAAACGAAGTTCTGGAAGCTGAAATATCGATTT
The DNA here is from genome assembly GCF_027579735.1 of Bombina bombina. Taxonomy (NCBI): domain Eukaryota; kingdom Metazoa; phylum Chordata; class Amphibia; order Anura; family Bombinatoridae; genus Bombina; species Bombina bombina. The sequence goes on from NC_069500.1 coordinate 1,105,167,333, forward strand.
GGTTATTTTTGGTAAAGTATACGCGATTAATAAATATATATATATAATATTTAAATCAAAGGTATTTGGTAGCTATAACTAAATTGCAGTTAGTAATTTTAAAAGGGCACAATTAGTATTTTAAGCTTGTGTTTCATAGTCCTGTGTAGTCTTAACTAGTCATTATTGCTAAATAATGTATTTACTAGACAGGGTTTTAAACTCCATATTTATAAGTCAGTTAGTATAGTGAACTCTTTCAGAACTGTACATAAACTGGTTAGTGTGATTATATCCCTGGTACTGTAGTTATTAATTAAGCAGAGTAAGTTGGAAATCCATATTGAGCAATGAACTAGAGTTATTGGTTAATAACAGAATATTCTGGTATTTTATTGTGGTATTTTAATGCGATTATTGTGAATAAGGTAAATTGTAAAGATATATTTCTATGATCTTTGTAAGGATATTATAACAACATAAGTGTGTATCACCTGATTCATTATCTGGTTTTCTATAAATATAATTCAATGTGTTTATAAATTTAACTAATATAACGAATTTAGGAATTTATATTAATTTTAATTGTTTTGTATATGCATTTTTATTGGGGGTTTGTTTTAAAGAATAATTATTAAATATATTGTATTATAACCAGGCCATATACTGACAGGTAGTTCCTGTCGCTCACTGACAACTCACTGTGAGTCTCTTTGTTACCATGTGAGTGCCGCCTGCAGTGGTGGGGGAGGTGTCTGTTCAGCCGGAGGGAGCAGCTCCACTCACTATGGCTGAAGTGGTTCACCCCTAACTGAATGTGGTCAATTGTGACCTTGCTGTGTGTGCTGCTAGTAATTGTGAACTTGCTGTGTGTGCTGCTAGTAATTGTGAGGTTGCTGTGAGTATTGCTAGTAGTTGGGAGCTTGCTTTGTGTGCTTCTAGTAATTTTGAGCTTGCTATTAGTGACATCTTCCCTGGTGTGTCATCTGGTAACTGAACTCACTATAAGTGCCAGATTCCTGTTTTGCCAGCATCTACCCTTCTCAACATAACCCTCTGTGTGTTGCCTGTAAATGACAATAAGTTAGTTATAGTGTGTGTATGTTTGTTGTATGTGTGTGTATATGAGTGGTATGTGTTTGTGTGTGTGTTGTATGAGTCTGTGTGTAGTATGTGTTGTATGAGTGTGTATGTGTTGTATTAGTATGTGTTGTATGAGTGTGTGTGTTGTATGAGAGTGTGTGTATGTGTGTTGTATGAGTGCGTGTGTGTTGTATGAGAGTGTGTGTATGTGTGTTGTATGAGTGTGTGTGTGTGTTGTATGAGAGTGTGGTGTGTGTGTTATTACCTTTTACAACAACTTCATGTTTGCCTACAATCAAGAAAAAGTAAGTATCCATGTTAGTCACTTTACCAAAAGTTACAGCTATCTTGTTGTAAATTACTTCCAAAATGTTCAGACCAAGCATAAAAATAGGGTCACAAAGGTATGTGGTATCATTGCACTGGGTCTTGGGGAAAAAAGTTTGAACCCTGATCTAAACAGCTTGGCATTTTTGTTCATATTTATTATTATTCTGATTCAGCACCCTTTTTATATCACACTTTTAACTGTTATTGTTTTATAGATCTTAGTATAGTTCTTCAGCATACCTTCGACAGGGGAGATATACTAAAAAAATATCTTAAATACCATAAATGTTTCCTTTACTCTTAATATATATTAAAGGGACACTGAACCCAAATTTTTTTCTTTTGTGATTCAGATAGAGCATGCAATTTTAAGCAACTTTCTAATGTTCTCCTATTATCAAATTTTCTTAAGTCTCTTGGTATCTTTATTTGAAAAGCAAAAATGTATGTTTAGATACCGGCCAATTTTTGGTGAACAACCTGGGTTGTCCTTGCTGATTGGACAGCACCAATAATCAAGTGTTGCCATTGGTTCTGAACCACAAATTGGCTGGCTCCTTAGCTTAGATGCCTTCTTTTTCAAATAAAGATAGCAAGAGAATGAAGAAAAATTGATAATAGGAGTAAATTAGAAAGTTGCTTAAAATTGCATGCTCTATCTGAATCACAAAAGAAAAAATTGGGTTGTGTCCTTTTAAGGTTATAAGGTCCAAAAGTTGCCTCAGAATGTATGAAGGGAATTATGTAATTATATTCATATTTAATTATTGAAAAACTGAGGTTTCAAATGTATGTACTAATTTCCATTATCCTATGTTGGGTAGTATTTTTCTGTGTAAATGGTTAACTGGACTATGTACTTTTGATACACTATTTATCTTGATTCTGTATTTCTTAGCTGAATAATTTGTTTCAGATTAATCATTCGGAACGAATATTCTGAAAATTTTGTTTTCCATAATATTTGTTTGCTGCACTATTCAATATTCGTTTTAAAACATGTTAAAAAAAGTATCACCTAGAAACTCATAATTACCTATAGCGAGCTGGGCCTGCTAGAAGCGAGGCCCTGAGTTATGTGAGGAAAGGTCGGGATTAGCTCCTCAGTGCTCTGTAAGTATTTGAACTTTTAAAGGTAATTTAAAGGAAACAAATATATAACACTTCACTCCCTAACACTGCGCTAACAGACTAAGAGAACTGCTGGGTCCCGGATGTACTTAAATTAATATCCGTGAGTCCCCAGTCACATCTGATGAATTCCCTATTTAACCTCAATTAAATGCACAAATCAAGATGAGCTTCTAGGCAGAAAAAAATTATACTAAAATATCGATAGTAACAATAATAAATATATTAGAGTATAACTCACACTTATGCTAACATATGCACTTGAAATTACCAACATATGTGCTTAACTAATCTACACAAATTCATGTTACCTTAATGACTCGAGGAGTATGATAGAAATATTCACGTTCTGTGCTCAGTATGATACAATCCGGCTTCCTCCTCACACTGATCTTTAATACGGTGCTGCTGTCCAAGTTGCTGGACGCTGAAGAGCGCCCAGCCCAAACGAAACTGCAAACGAAAAAACAAACACAGAGCGCAACCGCAACTCAAGGTAAAAGTTTTAATTATGAGTTTAGCGCTATCAAACAAATTTGCACTTACAAGATAATTGTAAAAATATTGCCTTATAAAATGTACTCTTTCCGGCTGTACCAAAGTCTTTTCCGCCCCTTCTGCTTCTGTTGTATCCCAGCGTGTACGGATGTCAGTGGCGCTGATGCAATAACACTTCCGGTGGCAGTTTATTCTTCCTTGTGCAGGTATGAACAAGAGTCTGTAAAGCTGTCCTTTGTCCTCCTGTCTACGCGTTTCATCCGATTAGTACGGACTTTCTCAAGACCCAGGACTCATGTGAAATCATCTACGGGGATCCTCTATTTGAAAGTCTTAATGCATTCTAATTGGATAAGAATGTTCCAATCCAGTGGCTACAACGGACACACCTTCCTTCCTATAGCGGAGCGGTGGTCAATTTGCCTCTACAGTGACTGCAATTCACAGTTAATAGCTTCCATAACTCATATAGCATACAATACAAAAAATGCAAAAATTATATTCATATAACACCATAATACATTAATACATTAATACATTGGTAATTAAAAATCATTACATATAAAAATCTAACATTTTATTCATATTTTAAAATTTAAAATAGTAATATTTAAATAAATAAAAACATTCATACCCCTCAACTAATAAAAAATATATTTTAATATAAAATCTTATGAATATAGGGGCTTCTTAATAGTGATATGACAAACTTCATTAAAAAACAGAAACTCAAACAATCACAAAATCAAAAGCACTAAAAGACTCAATGACCCTAACATCTAAGTTAAAGACTTTCAAATAGAGGATCCCCGTAGATGATTTCACATGAGTCCTGGGTCTTGAGAAAGTCCGTACTAATCGGATGAAACGCGTAGACAGGAGGACAAAGGACAGCTTTACAGACTCTTGTTCATACCTGCACAAGGAAGAATAAACTGCCACCGGAAGTGTTATTGCATCAGCGCCACTGACATCCGTACACGCTGGGATACAACAGAAGCAGAAGGGGCGGAAAAGACTTTGGTACAGCCGGAAAGAGTACATTTTATAAGGCAATATTTTTACAATTATCTTGTAAGTGCAAATTTGTTTGATAGCGCTAAACTCATAATTAAAACTTTTACCTTGAGTTGCGGTTGCGCTCTGTGTTTGTTTTTTCATTTGCAAACAAATATATACTAACAAATTTTGTTAATATATATTTGTTTTCTATAAAATTTGTAAGTATATTTGTTTGGATCCATATTTCCATTACGTATGCACATGTCTAGTTGAAACCCCAATAAGAACTATTATTGAAAAATAAATATATAAATTATCACACTTGCATGGATGGACACAAGTTCATTAGGATTTATTTATTTATTTATTTTCCAAATGCTTTATTGAAAAATATATTAACGATACAATCAATAAAGGTTGGTTACATATGCAACGAGTCTCTATTATTTTATAAACATTCACCTAGATTACAAGTTTTGAGCGCTATAGGGAAAGTAAAGAACACCACAAAAGTTGTGTTATTTAACTCCCTATAGCGCTGCCATTACAAGTTTAAAAAAACCCGGCTTGTGCGGGCGATATGACATCAATTGATGTCCCCATAGACATCAATGGGGAGAGCCGGCTAAAAAAAACCTGCGATCGCGGAAAACAAAAAGCTCCGTAATGCAGCCCAATTGATTTCTATGGGGAAAAAGAAAATACAGTTTAAACCTAACACACTAACATAAACCCCAAGTCTAAACACCCCTAATCTGCTGCTCCCGATATCGCAGCCACCTAAATGAAATTATTAACCGCTAATGTGCCGCTCCCAATATCGCCGCCACTATACTAAAGTTAATAACCCCTATTCTGCCGCACACCAACATTGCTGCAACTATATTAAAGTTATTAACCCCTATTCCGCCACTCCCCAACATCACCACAGCTAAATAAAGTTATTAACCCCTAAACCTCTGGCCTCCCACATCACTACCACTAAATAAACCTATTAACCCCTAAACCGCCAGCCCCCCACATCGCAACAACCTAAATTAAATTATTAACCCCTACACCTACCCCTAAATCTAACCCTAACCATACCCCTATACCTAACCCTAACACCCCCTAACTTTAACATAAATAATATAGATCTAAATTAAATCTACAATTATTGACTAAATAATACTAAAAACTAAATAATACCTATTTAAAACTAAATACTTACCTGTAAAATAAAAACCTAAGCTAGCTACAATATAACTAATACTTACATTGTAGCTAGCTTAGGTTTTATTTTTATTTCACAGGTAAGTTAGTATTTATTTTAACTAGGTAGACTAGTTAGTAAATAGTTATTAACTATTTACTAACTACCTAGTTAAGATAAATACAAATTTACCTGTCAAATAAAACCTAACCTGCCTTACACTAAAACCTAGCATTACAAAAAAAACTAAAATCACAAAACATAAAAAACCTACCATTACAAAAAAAAAACAACGAAATTATCCAAAAAAAATAAAGCCTTTTGTAGGGCATTGCCCTGAGATAAACAGCTCTTTTGCTCCAAAAAAAATACAAACCCCCCTAACACTATACAAACCCCCACCGCCAAACTTCCAAGGGCCTTTTGGGGGGCCCTTAAAAGGGCCTTTTTGTAGGGCATTGCCCTAAGTTAAACAGCTCTTTTGCTAAAAAAAAAAAAAAAAAAACACCCCCTAAAAATATACATTACACAAAATAAACAAATTATCAAAAATAAAACAAATATTCCTATTCTAATACCCATTTAAAAAAACACCCCAAAATAAAAAACCTAATCTAGAATAAACTACTAATGGCCTTTTAAAGGGCCTTTTGAAGGGCATTGCCCTAAAGAAATCAGCTCTTTTTGTGACAAAAAATACAAATACCCACTAACATTACAAACCCCCACCTCCCCAAACCCACAAAATAAAAAAACTAATTTGAATAGAATAGAATGAGAGCTGCTTAAATTCTATTGGCTGATTTGAATAGCAAATTTTTCAGCCAATAGGAATGCAAGGGACGTCTTCTTGGATCGCATACCTTGTATTGAAGATTCAGTGTACGGCAGCGACCATATGAAGAGGATGCTCTGCGCCGGATGTCTTTAGGATGGACCCGCTCCGCGCCTCCGGGATCAAGAGAAGATGCCGCCTGGATAAAGGGATCAAGAGAAGATGCCACCTTGTGATATCCCTTTAAGGGGTATCCCCTCCCATCTCATGATCATCCCTTTATTAGGCAAGCTCTATCAATCAGTCCTTGCCTGAAGATTGAAGTTAAACAACCTCTACTTGTTGCTCATACTTTTTCCTTTCAGGTCATTTATGTATTCTAGGCTACACTTCTAACTTCCAGAAGTCTTGGATTATTTCCTCCTGACACCTACCATCTTTCCGGATCAGATTCATACTCAGCCGGATCTACTTGCCTCAGCGTCCCGGAACTAAGCCGCACACACACCACGCTGTTTCCTAAACAGCGGTCATATCTCATCTCTCCTCTCACAATTTGGTTACCGGTATCGTATGCTACATTAATGCTCACTATATGTACTTGAAATAAGACTGCCATAACTGTACTTGTATTCTATACTGAAATTCCAATCGCCTACACCGGAACAGTCTGTGCATATTATTCAAAGGTCGTTTTGGTTAACTCAGCTAATGTGGATTATCATACTTGTCACTTAAAGCTACTATCAAGTTAACTATTTCTGGGTTTCAGTGCAAGTCTGTATGAATGATAACTGTACATATTTTAGTGTGATTGAGTGTGTGTGCGTGAAGATAGAAGGATACTACTTAAATTCAAGATTGGTATTAAGACTCAGAACTGAGCAAATTCATTGCTTAACTTTTACAAGAATTTCTAACTCCAATTTAACCAAGTCATTTCACTCCAGTTTAAGATTTCATATAAATGCCTCACATTGTCTATTCAGGTAATTTTAAGTTGTAATTACTTGCTTAGTACAAAAAAGAGCAACAAACCTTTATTAAAGGAAAATACTTTCGAATCTTAACTGAGACATAACAGAATCTTCAGGCCTAATAAATTTAGGGGAAATCTTGTATACAGATTATAAGATGGATCCCCAGGAAATAAAAAATCAATTAACCAATGTTTTTCAGAAACTTGATTATTTAAACAAAGGATTAACTGAGGTTCAAGCAGAAATGGTAGCATTAAGATCTTTAGTTAAAGAATGTATTCCTACAAAAACTACTGATTGCCCTGAACCATATATACAATACCCTCAAGCCTTCTCAGGCAAACGTAATGAGTTTAGAGATTTTAAAAATGCATGTCATCTGCTATTCTCTTTACGCCCACGTACTTACCATTCAGAAAGAATTAAAGTATGTACCACCATTTCATTTCTGCAAGGGGAACCCAGATCTTGGGCCAACAGATTTTTTGAAACTAATAACCCAATCTTAGATTCATTACAGGAATTTTTCCTCGCCATGGCAAACTTATATGAGGATGCCAACACCCAGATTACTGCAGAAACTAAACTGCGCTCTTTAAAACAGGGAAAACGTACTGTCGAGGAATATATTACCGAATTTCAAATGTGGTCAAATGACTCTCAGTGGAACGAAATTTCTTTAAAAAATCAATTTAGTTTAGGACTCTCAGAAAATTTAAAAGATGAACTCTCTAGGTTAGAGGTTCCTGAAACCCTCTCTGCTTTAATTAAATTAAGTACTACCTTGGACCGTAGGCTTCGTGAAAGAAAAGCAGAAAAATCAGGTTATGACGTTATACCTAAACGTTACTCCCTGTATACTCCAACTTCTGAAAGATCATCAGCTCCTAGTACACCTATGGAAATAGGGGTCATCAAGGGTCCCCTCACACCCGAGGAGAAAATCAGGAGACGATTGGAGAAATTATGTCTCTACTGTGCCCACAAGGAGCATACAGTTGCTACATGTCCCATTCTCCTTAAACAAAAGAAGGGTAAGCAAGCTCAAAATTCTCAATTGTGCCATGTAATCTCTGACACACAAATGACTATATTTTTTTTCCTTACAGTGGGATCAGAGAAACTTACAAGCCACAGCCTTGATTGACTCAGGGGCCTCTGGAAACTATATTGATAGTACCTTTGTTAAAAAGAATAAAATCCCATATGTGTGTAAAGCAAAACCTGTTTTTGTCAAATTGATAGATGGATCTCTTACACAACATGGTCCTATCACCCACCACACCATACCCTTACTCATAACAACAAAAGACGGACATACTGAATATATCACATTTGATTTAATTCCTATCTCCTTACACAGTTTCATTTTTGGGTATACATGGTTACAGAAACATAACCCTACTATAGACTGGACACTTAATGACCTAAAATTAGATTCACCTTATTGTCTAAAGACTTGTTATCCTCACTGTACAATATCTGTATTGGAGAATGGTATACCTAAGCCTTATCAGGACTTGGCAGAGGTCTTTAACATGAAAGAGGCAGAAAATCTGCCCCCCCATAGGGAATTTGACTGTCCCATTGATTTGATACCTAATAGTCAAATTCCACACGGAAAGATATATCCGTTATCTCAAAATGAATTATCTTTTGTAAGGTCTTATTTAGATGACAACCTTCGTAAGGGTTTCATTTCCCATTCAACCTCTCCTGCAGCAGCAGGTATGTTTCTAGTAAAAAACAAAGATGGAACCATTCGTCCCATCATAGATTATTGAGCGTTGAATAACATAACAATAAAAAACAGATACCCACTTCCGCTTATACCTGAGCTCCTTGAACGCTTACATGGCGCTACCATATATTCTAAACTTGATTTGAAAGGAGCTTATAATCTCATACGCATCAAACAGGGTGACGAATGAAAGACAGCTTTCAGGACACGTTATGGTTTATACCAGTATAATGTAATGCCATTTGGGCTAAGTAATGCACCCGCTACTTTTCAACATTTTATTAACGAGGTTTTCCGTGATCTAATAGACGTATGTGTTATAATATATTTAGACGACATTCTGATCTATTCAAAAAACATTCAAGAACATGAAAAACACGTCCGTTGGGTACTTACTAGATTGAAAGAACACAAACTATATGCTAAACTTGAGAAATGTTCTTTTCATGTACAAGAGATCAAATTTTTAGGTTATATCATAAGACCTGACAAAATACAAATGGATCCAGAAAAAATAAATGCAATTATAAAGTGGCCGGTGCCAACAACTGTAAAAGCTTTACAAAGATTCATTGGTTTTGCAAATTTTTACCGTAAATGTATTGCTAATTTCTCAATGATTGTGAAACCATTAACATGTTTAACTAGTAAAAAACAGAAATATAAATGGACAGAAGAAGCACAGTTATCCTTTAATACACTAAAGAAACATTTCACTTCAGCACCTGTACTTGCATTACCTGACTTCAACTCTCAATTTATCCTTGAAGTAGATGCCTCCAATACTGGAATAGGAGCAATACTTTCACAGAGAAACAAAGAAAAAACAGAGACACATCCTATAGCTTTTTATTCTAGAATGTTGACGTCTGCTGAGAGTAACTACAGCATAGGTGATAAAGAGTTACTTGCAATAAAATGTTCTTTGGAACAATGGAGACACTTACTTGAAGGATCCAGTCTTCCATTTCTGATTTACACAGATCATAAAAACCTTGAATACTTGAAATTGAGTAAAACTCTCACTTCAAGACAAGCTCGATGGTCTATATTCCTAGACCGATTCAATTTTCTTATAAGTTACAAACCAGAAAGTTTAAATGTTAAGGATGATACCTTATCAAGAATTTACGAAAAACAACCTTCAGATAATCTAGTTTCTATTATACCTAAAGAAAAATTCATTGGAGTTCTAACTTCCATAGAAAAAGAAATCTTAGAAGTTCAACAAAGTGACTATAATAAACCACCATCTTGTAAAGAAGACCTAAAGACAGGTCTATATTACCACAAATCAAAATTATTCATTCCTGAATCCCTCAGGAATTCAATCCTTAAACAAACCCATAATGGTACTTTATTCGGACATCCTGGTATCAAAAAGACAATCGAATTAACTAGAAGACATTTCTGGTGGCCTAAGATGAACCATACAGTCTACGAATACGTAACTCATTGTGACACATGCTCTAGAAATAAAATAGAACATAAAAGACCAATAGGATTACTTACACCTCTGCCAATCCCAGATAAACCTTGGAGTACCATATCTATGGATTTTATTGTTGACCTTCCGAGTTCCCAACAATACACAACAATCCTTGTAGTGATAGATCATTTGACACATTTAGCTCATTTCATACCACTAAAGGGGTTACCATCAGCTTTAACGACTGCAACAGCATTCCTAGACTTTATAGTAAAGTTACATGGTTTACCTAACACAATTATAACTGACAGAGGATCACAATTCACCTCATCATTCTGGAAATCTTTATGCAAACTTTTAAAAGTTGATTCTAGATATTCCACAGCATTTCACCCACAGACCAATGGTTTAACTGAGAGGATAAACCAAACATTGGAGCAATACTTAAGATGTTTCATCACTCATCTACAAGATGATTGGAAAGATTATCTTCCAATGGCGGAATTCTCATACAATAATTCAATATCAGCATCTATTAAAATGACACCCTTTTATGCCACTTACGGATATAACCCAAATACCATCACACTATCTATAACTGAAGTAAGTTCACCTTGTGCTCAACAATTCACATCCAATATAAAGGACAGATTAGATATATTAAAATCTCATCTGTCAAACGCAAAGGCGTATCAAAAAAGATACTATGATCAACATCATAGACTGAGTCCAGATTATCAAATTGGAGACAAAGTTTTATTATCTGTTAAAAACCTCAAATTACAAGTTCCTTGTAAAAAATTGGCCAATCAATTTCTTGGACCTTTTGAGATTGATAAGATTGTTAACCCCAATGCTGTTAGACTGGTTCTACCTGAGTCATACAAAATACATCCCACGTTCCATGTATCACTTCTCAAGCCATACAACATTGATTCCATCAACACGGGTCAACCCGCACCACCTCCTATTCTAGTTGACGACCAGGAAGAATTTGAGGTTCACTCTATTCTTGATTCCAGAATACGTCGGGGTAAACTGGAATTTCTTGTGAAATGGAAGGGTTATGGTCCTGAGGATAATTCTTGGCAACTTTTTTCGGATATTCATGCTCCCCGACTGATTAAAAAGTTTCATCTCAGATATCCCTGGAAACCTCATTTGGGATCCCCTGGGGTGATCCCTTGACGGGGGGGAACTGTGATATCCCTTTAAGGGCTATGCCCTCCCATCTCATGATCAGCCCTTTATTAGGCAAGCTCTATCAATCAGTCCTTGCCTGAAGATTGAAGTTAAACAACCTCTACTTGTTGCTCATACTTTTTCCTTTCAGGTCATTTATGTATTCTAGGCTACACTTCTAACTTCCAGAAGTCTTGGATTATTTCCTCCTGACACCTACCATCTTTCCGGATCAGATTCATACTCAGCCGGATCTACTTGCCTCAGCGTCCCGGAACTAAGCCGCATACACACCACGCTGTTTCCTAAACAGCGGTCATATCTCATCTCTCCTCTCACAATTTGGTTACCGGTATCGTATGCTACATTAATGCTCACTATATGTACTTGAAATAAGACTGCCATAACTGTACTTGTATTCTATACTGAAATTCCAATCGCCTACACCGGAACAGTCTGTGCATATTATTCAAAGGTCGTTTTGGTTAACTCAGCTAATGTGGATTATCATACTTGTCACTTAAAGCTACTATCAAGTTAACTATTTCTGGGTTTCAGTGCAAGTCTGTATGAATGATAACTGTACATATTTTAGTGTGATTGAGTGTGTGTGCGTGAAGATAGAAGGATACTACTTAAATTCAAGATTGGTATTAAGACTCAGAACTGAGCGAATTCATTGCTTAACTTTTACAAGAGTTTCTAACTCCAATTTAACCAAGTCATTTCACTCCAGTTTAAGATTTCATATAAATGCCTCACATTGTCTATTCAGGTAATTTTAAGTTGTAATTACTTGCTTAGTACAAAAAAGAGCAACAAACCTTTATTAAAGGAAAATACTTTCGAATCTTAACTGAGACATAACACACCTGGATAAAGATTGAAAAGGCTGCCTGGATGAAGACTTCTCGCCGCTTGAATCAGGACTTTACCGCCGGCATGAAGATTTAAGAGGCAGTCTGGATGAAGACTTCTTGCTGCCTGTGAAGACTTCTCGCCGCCTGGATCAGGACTTCAACTCCGGGATGAAGATCATTCAAGCGGGACTTCAAAAAGCCTAGGTTTTTTTTTTGGGTGGGCTTTTTTTATTTTGATAGGGCTATAAGATTAGGTGTAATTCTTTTTTATTTTAAATGATTTCGTTTTTTATTTTTTATAATTTAGTGTTTATTTTTTGTAACTCAGTATTTATTTATTTTTTGTAATTAGATAGTTTGTAATTTTTTGAGTAGTGTTAGGATTTTTTTAATGTTTATTTGGTAGTTAGTTTAATTTTAGTTTAATTATTATATAAGTTTAATTGATAGTTTTAACTTAGTTATTTTAATTTGACTGGTAAGTTTTAATTTAATTTAAGATAGGGAAATTCTAATTATAATTGTAATATAAAGTTAGGGTTATGGTTAGGTTTAGGGGTTACTAGTTTAAATTAGTTTATTACGATGTGGGGGGCTATTGGTTTAGGGGTTTAATAAGTTTATTATAGTGGCGGTGGTGTAGGGCTTAATAACTTTAGTATAGTGGGGGCGATGTGGGCGGACGGCAGATTAGGGGTTAATAATATTTAAATAGTGTTTGCAATGCCGGAGGGCGGTGGTTTAGGGGTTAATACGTTTATTATAGTGGTGACGATGTCGGGGAGTGGCGGAATAGGGGTTAATAATTTTTTTAAGTGGCTGTGATGTCGGGAGCGGCAGATTAGGGGTTAAAAGTTTTATTATAGAGTTTGCGATGCGGGAGAGCCTCAGTTTAGGGGTTAATAGGTAGTTTATGGGTGTTAGTGTACTTTGTAACACTTTAGTTATGAGTTTTATGTTACAGCTTTGTAGCATAAAACTCATAACTACTGACTTTAGATGGCGGTACAGATCTTGTCATTTTAGGCTGTAACGCTCGCTTTTTAGCCTCACCGCAAAACTCGTAATACTGGCACTATGGGAATCCCATGAAAAAATTTCATTTTTACGAGTGCGGTACTGACGTTGCGGTACAGGCTAAAAGGCTTGCAGTACATCTATACCGACAAGACTTGTAATGGCTGCGTTAGGGAAAATGATGCGTTATGGGCGACTATTTGACTCATAATGCAAAACTCGTAATCTAGGTGATAGAAAAAAACAATTTTCTTCTTACATGAGTTACATGAGGTAGGTTGCAAACAAAAAGTTTGGTTGTTAATAAATAATGAATTATAGTCAAAAATTTAAACGGCATAAGATTTAGAATAGACGGTATGGTTCTTGCAGGAGGAAATATGGGTTTCAGTTGTTGAGGTCTACATATGGGTAGCTAACTGATTTGGAGTAGGTGGGTCACTCGTTTCCTTGGTGTTGTGTGGTTTGTTACATCGTGTTTAAGGGTGTTGATAAAAAGTTTTGTTTTTTAGGTGAAGTGGGTTTCTGGTTAAGATATTCTTCCCAGAGACAGCAGATTGATTGGTAGTCCAATTGGAGTGATTGGGAGGTTGTATCTTTCCAGGTAAGGATTGATGGAATATTTTGTGATTTCCAATATTTTGGCATCAGCCTTTTTGCTGAGTTTACCATAATGGTTAGTAATGCTAATTTTAATTTGCATTTTACTTGGGTTTAATTTGTTAAAAAGGAAAAGCCAGATGTTTAGTTCAAGAGTTACGGATACAATTTTCTCTAATTCTGTTTTGATTGCCTCCCAATAGGCCTGGGCCATGGGGCATGTCCACCATATGTGTGTGGGAGTGCCTTCTGTCTTACAGCCTCTCCAGTACTCTGGTGAAAGCGCAGGGAGGATGGTGTGTAGTCAGTATGGGGTATAGTACCACCTATATAGGAATTTAACATTAATTTCCATTACATATATGGAAGATGAAGATTTTGTCATGATTTTTAGCCACTCTTTGTGAGTTTGGGTTGTGCCAATTTCTTTCTCTTATTTCTGTGTATAGGATGGGAGAGATGAGGTTTGCATGAGTAGTTGATGTGTGAATGATAGGAGACCTTTATTCAGAGTGTCGTAAAGGCATATGCTTTCAAAACTGGTTAGGCTCAGTGTGAGTTGAGCTTTTTGGGGCTTATTTTAAAGGAAATCCAAGAGTTGTTGGTATCTAAACCAGTTGAAATGTATATTATCTATGAAAGGCGTGATCTCTGATAGAGGTTTGGGTTTCCCATTTTGTATAATTGTGTGGCAGGGAGAAGATTTGGACACATGGGGAATCAGATTTTTTTTGAGTGGATAGTTGGAAGGAAAACTAATCATGGTAATTTTAAACCTCGCTCTATTTTTTATCCTGTAAGAGACAGGGGTCCCTTCCTTGAGGAATTCCACCAGAGTGGAGAAAGATCTTGTAAGATTTCCAAGGAGCACAATAGGAGTCCCCCTAATCTTAAGCCTGAGTTACGAAAAGCACTATCCACATTGATGGCATATGATGATATTGTTATCTAATCCCATGGACAATTTCAAGAGACAGCTACTGGATATCCTAGACGATGGGTATTATGAAGGTATTTTTGATTTGGACACTTATAATTTTCTTTCGGTGTCTAATCCGGTAACCCCTATCTTCCATCACCTCCCCAAGGTTCATAAATCCTTGTAGGAGGTGAGAGGAAGACCTATAGTCTCGGGATCGGGTCTATGTTTGAGAATTTGTCCACCTGGGTTGAATCTCTTTTACAACCACTGGTCTATCAACTTCTATCATACCTACAGGAAACCAAACACCTGTTGTCTAACCTTGACAGTTTGGAATGGCATGATAAATGTTCCTGGCTCATGATAGACGTTGTAGGGCTATTTTCGGCCATTCCACACTGCCTGGGGGTGAGAGCAGTTGATGGGTTTCTGTCTAAATACAGTAACTATGACCCTGGGTTTAGGAATTACATTTGTAGGGCCCTTGACTTCCTACTCAAACACAACTACTTCCAATTTGAGGGGGAGTTCTTTCTCCAAAGGCGTGGGACTGCTATGGGCGCTAAATTTGCGGCAGCCTATGCTAATCTTTACATGGGTGTTTGGGAGCACACCCACGTCTTTGGAGAGGGCAATCCCTACAGGGATTCCATACAATTGTATAAACGCTATATTGACAATCTCCTCCTCATATGGACAGGTACCGGGGAGGAGGTCCCTTATTTTTTCAATTACCTGAATTCCAACCAGTTTGGTTTACAATTTACCTACCAGTATGAAAGGCATAGTATCCCTTATCTTGACATCACTCTAACAGGTAATACTGATACAGCAAAGATTACCAGCACTCTCTACAGGAAACCCATCTCCTTGAACACCACTTTACACACTAGAAGTAGCCACCCCAGCCATACTGTCTTTGGTGTGGCCAAAAGGTCATTTCATACGTATCAAGCGTAATTGTTCAGAGGAGTCGGATTTACTGTTAGAAAGTGAGAAAATGAAAGAGCTGTTGATACACAGAGGTTATAAGTTGAAAACACTCAATAGAGCACTTTTAGAGGTCTCACGTATTGAAAGACAATCCTTGATGGGTAATGATAAAAGCTGTTCTAAAAATGTATTTGATAAAAACAAACATCTCTTTTCAACCACTTTTAGTCCACAATTTAAAGAGATTTGTGGTATAATCTCTAAACATCTGCCCATAGTTACAGCAGAGGATGGTCTTAAAGACTATGCCTCAGGTGGATGCAATTTTTGTGGCAAGAAGAGGCTGTACTATCGGCAACATGGTAGCACCAAGTATGCTTAGGAAGTCTAAGGCAGTAACAAGCAGTTGGTTAACTATTAAAGGACATTTTAAATGCCACTATGGCAAGTGTATTGCTTGCTCTTACTCTAAAGTTGGATCCCAATTTCAGTCAAGATGTACACAGAAAGTTTATAATCTGGACTGTTGTTCCAACTGCTGCACTGCCTTTGTGGTTTACTTAATCGAGTGTACCAGTTGCAAGGTTCAGTACACAGGTTGTTCTACCAGAGAAGTGAGGAACAGAATCAGGGAGCTTTTAAACAATATTAATAAAGGTAGAGAATGCTTAGACCTTGCCAGACATTTTATTCTCTGTCACAATCAAGATGTTTCCACTTTCAGTTAGCAAATCATTGAACTTGTCCGCCCAAAGCAAGGGGAGGTAATAGAGTGAATAGACTATTGCACAGAGAGGCCTTTTGGATCTTCCTACTACAAACTAAGGCCTAGATTTAGAGTTCGGCGGTAAAAGGGCTGTTAACGCTCCGCGGGCTTTTTTCTGGCCGCACCATAAATTTAACTCTGGTATCGAGAGTTAAAACAAATGCTGCGTTAGGCTCCAAAAAAGGAGCGTAGGGCATTTTTACCGCAAATGCAACTCTCGATACCAGAGTTGCTTACGGACGCGGCCAGCCTCAAAAACGTGCTCGTGCACGATTCTCCCATAGGAAACAATGGGACTGTTTGAGCTGAAAAAAAACCTAACACCTGCAAAAAAGCAGCGTTCAGCTCCTAATGATTGTTTCCTATGGGGAAACACTTCCTACGTCTGCACCTAACACCCTAACATGAACCCCTAATCTGCCCCCCACAACATCGCCGCCAGCTACTTAAAATAATTAACCCCTAATCTTCCGACCGCAAAGCGCCGCCACCTACGTTATCCCTATGTACCCCTAATCTGCTACCCCTAACACCGCCGACCCCTATATTATATTTATTATCCCCTAATCTGCCCCCCTCAACGTCGCCGACACCTACCTACACTTATTAACCCCTAATCTGCCGAGCGGACCGCACCGCTACTATAATAAAGTTATTAACCCCTAACCCGCCTCACTAACCCTATCATAAATAGTATTAACCCCTAATCTGCCCTCCCTAACATCGCCGACACCTAACTTCAATTATTAACCCCTAATCTTCCGATCGGAGCTCACCGCTATTCTAATAAATGTATTAACCCCTAAAGCTAAGTCTAACCCTAACACTAACACCCCCCTAACTTAAATATAATTTTAATCTAACGAAATAAATTAACTCTTATTAAATAAATTAATCCTATTTAAAGCTAAATACTTACCTGTAAAATAAATCCTAATATAGCTACAATATAAATTATAATTATATTATAGCTATTTTAGGATTAATATTTATTTTACAGGCAACTTGGTATTTATTTTAACTAGGTACAATAGCTATTAAATAGTTAAGAACTATTTAATAGTTACCTAGTTAAAATAATAACAAAATTACCTGTAAAATAAATCCTAACCTAAGATATAATTAAACCTAACACTACCCTATCAATAAAATAATTAAATAAACTACCTACAATTACCTACAATTAACCTAACACTACACTATCAATAAATTAAATAAACACAATTGCTACAAATAAATACAATTAAATAAACTAGCTAAAGTACAAAAAATAAAAAAGAACTAAGTTACAGAAAATAAAAAAATATTTACAAACATAAGAAAAATATTACAACAATTTTAAACTAATTACACCTACTCTAAGCCCCCTAATAAAATAACAAAGCCCCCCAAAATAATAAATTCCCTACCCTATTCTAAATTTAAAAAGTTACAAGCTCTTTTACCTTACCAGCCCTGAACAGGGCCCTTTGCAGGGCATGCCCCAAGAAGTTCAGCTCTTTTGCCTGTAAAAGAAAACATACAATACCCCCCCCCCAACATTACAACCCACCACCCACATACCCCTAATCTAACCCAAACCCCCCTTAAATAAACCTAACACTAAGCCCCTGATGATCTTCCTACCTTGTCTTCACCATGCCAGGTTCACCGATCCGTCCTGGCTCCAAGATCTTCATCCAACCCAAGCGGGGGCTAGACATCCACTGAAGAAGTCCAGAAGAGGGTCCAAAGTCTTCCTCCTATCCGGCAAGAAGAGGACATCCGGACCGGCAAACATCTTCTCCAAGCGGCATCTTCGATCTTCTTCCATCCGGTGCGGAGCGGGTCCATCTTGAAGCAGGCGACGCGGATCCATCCTCTTCTTCCGATGTCTCCCGACGAATGACGGTTCCTCAGATTGAGCTCGCATTCTATTGGCTGATCGGAACAGCCAATAGAATGCGAGCTCAATCTGATTGGCTGATTGGATCAGCCAATCGGATTGAACTTGATTCTGATTGGCTGATTCCATCAGCCAATCAGAAAATTCCTACCTTAATTCCGATTGGCTGATAGAATCCTATCAGCCAATCGGAATTTGAGGGACGCCATCTTGGATGACGTCCCTTAAAGGAACCGTCATTCGTCGGGAGACATCGGAAGAAGAGGATGGATCCGCGTCGCCTGCTTCAAGATGGACCCGCTCCGCACCGGATGGAAGAAGATCGAAGATGCCGCTTGGAGAAGATGTTTGCCGGTCCGGATGTCCTCTTCTTGCCGGATAGGAGGAAGACTTTGGACCCTCTTCTGGACTTCTTCAGTGGATGTCTAGCCCCCGCTTGGGTTGGATGAAGATCTTGGAGCCAGGACGGATCGGTGAACCTGGCATGGTGAAGACAAGGTAGGAAGATCATCAGGGGCTTAGTGTTAGGTTTATTTAAGGGTGGTTTGGGTTAGATTAGGGGTATGTGGGTGGTGGGTTGTAATGTTGGGGGGGGGGGGTATTGTATGTTTTCTTTTACAGGCAAAAGAGCTGAACTTCTTGGGGCATGCCCCGCAAAGGGCCCTGTTCAGGGCTGGTAAGGTAAAAGAGCTTGTAACTTTTTAAATTTAGAATAGGGTAGGGAATTTATTATTTTGGGGGGCTTTGTTATTTTATTAGGGGGCTTAGAGTAGGTGTAATTAGTTTAAAATTGTTGTAATATTTTTCTTATGTTTGTAAATATTTTTTTATTTTCTGTAACTTAGTTCTTTTTTATTTTTTGTACTTTAGCTAGTTTATTTAATTGTATTTATTTGTAGCAATTGTGTTTATTTAATTTATTGATAGTGTAGTGTTAGGTTAATTGTAGGTAATTGTAGGTAGTTTATTTAATTATTTTATTGATAGGGTAGTGTTAGGTTTAATTATATCTTAGGTTAGGATTTATTTTACAGGTAATTTTGTTATTATTTTAACTAGGTAGCTATTAAATAGTTCTTAACTATTTAATAGCTATTGTACCTGGTTAAAATAAATACCAAGTTGCCTGTAAAATAAATATTAATCCTAAAATAGCTAAAATATAATTATAATTTATATTGTAGCTATATTAGGGTTTATTTTATAGGTAAGTATTTAGCTTTAAATAGGAATCATTTATTTAATAAGAGTTAATTTATTTCGTTAGATTAAAATTATATTTAAGTTAGGGGGGTGTTAGTGTTAGGGTTAGACTTAGCTTTAGGGGTTAATACATTTATTAGAATAGCGGTGAGCTCCGATCGGAAGATTAGGGGTTAATAATTGAAGGTAGGTGTCGGCGATGTTAGGGAGGGCAGATTAGGGGTTAATACTATTTATGATAGGGTTAGTGAGACGGATTAGGGGTTAATAACTTTATTATAGTAGCGCTCAGGTCCGCTCGGCAGAGGGGTTAATTATTTTAAGTAGCTGGCGGCGATGTTGTGGGGGGCAGATTAGGGGTTAATAAATGTAATATAGGGGTCGGCGGGGGGGGAAGATTAGGGGTTAAAAATTTTAATCGAGTTGCGGCGATGTGGGGGGACCTCGGTTTAGGGGTACATAGGTAGTTTATGGGTGTTAGTGTACTTTAGGGTACAGTAGTTAAGAGCTTTATAAACCGGCGTTAGCCAGAAAGCTCTTAACTCCTGCTATTTTCAGGCGGCTGGAATCTTGTCGTTAGAGCTCTAACGCTCACTGCAGAAACGACTCTAAATACCAGCGTTAGAAAGATCCCATTGAAAAGATAGGCTACGCAAATGGCGTAGGGGGATCTGCGGTATAGAAAAGTCGCGGCTGTAAAGTGAGCGTTAGACCCTTTAATCACTGACTCCAAATACCAGCGGGCGGCCAAAACCAGCGTTAGGAGCCTCTAACGCTGGTTTTGACGGCTACCGCCGAACTCTAAATCTAGGCCTAGGAGACCAAAAGGTCTCATTATTGATGGTGATAAAATTAAATTCTGGCAACGCTAGATCTCTTACCTGTTTTATTCAACTTATGTAAATTAAACCCAAGATACTTAAGTCATGTCCAATATTCCACTAACATATACTTTATGCTTTTTCATATTGGGGAAATTATAGAGATAATTTGTGAGCAATAAGATCATACATATATGTTTAGCAAATTTCTCTGTGTATTTTATAGTTACATTATGATAACAGCAGGATAATTTGAAAAATGAATTTAAAATTGTCCTTATCCCTGTAAATAATTAATTTATCGTATATAACTAGCTTAACAGATATGATTTTAGCAGGTAAAGTGAATAAGATTAGTTTAAAGCATTTTTTCATCCCTGCAATCTTTATATATAAAATGATATAGTGATAACTATTTATCTCTATAATCCCCATACTGGTATTTGTAATGAGCTATTAGCAATTTAATCCTCTGAATTTATTTTGTTTTTTCAATGTTGATCCTTTAATATAAGTATTCATTAGAGAGTATAAGTACTTTAATGATCAGGAATTGTATTGCTACTTCTTAATGCTGATTCTTTAGTACAAGCATTCATTACAGAGTATAAGCACTTTAATGTTTAGGAACTGCACTGTCACTTTAATCTTGTGGTGTCAATTAATTCCCTTTCTGCAGCAGCCAATCACCTTTTGTTTTATGGTATTTAAATGTTGTGTTAATTATGGTAGAACATATCTATGAATAAGGCCTGAAGGCTGAAACGCATAAGAAAGACCATTGTCTGTTGCCTTTTACTTGTTTTTCCTTGAATCTGTTTTAATAAAGTTTTATATTTTATCTCTTGAGCATTTTGGATGACTCGCTGGCTTTCTTTCTTTGTTGGAAGGAAAAGTCTTGGTTCTCGTTGAGAGGGGTTAATGGGGAGGGTATTGTAGAGATGTAGCAATGTTGTTTGATGTGTGTGTCCTATAGTTTAAATGTTTCTGCTGTGATTGCTGGAAGGTGTGCTGGTAGGTTCCTCTTGTTCGGGGGTAACCAGTATTTGCTGTGGATAATAGGTGTTCTAAGAGGATCCATTCTTTATGGGTCAAGTGTTTGCACCAGTGTATAGTTCTTGTGAAAAAGTGGCTAGTCTATAATGTATTAGATTTGGCATCCCAAGTCCACCTAATTCTTTGGGAGCGTCAAAGTGTGGCTGTAGCTATTCGGGGGCTTTTATGTTGCCATATATATGAGATGATAGACTTTTGAAGGTTGTGGATAAGTGATTTAGGTATAGGGATTGGGATTGTTTGGAAGAGGTATAATAGCTTAGGGAGAAGGATCATTTTGACCGAGTTAATCCTTCCAAGCCATGAAAGTGGTTTACTGCTCCAGGATCGTAGGAGAGTGTGTTAGGGTAGATATGGCTTTGAAGTTGGAGTCAAGTATTGAATGTATGTGCAGGGATATGTGGACTCCTAAGTATTTAATAGAGTGGAGTTGACTGCGAAAGTGGGTTAGGGATTGTATCGAGCAGAGTTCATCAGTATTTAGTCCTATTAGTAGTAGTTCAGATTTACTGATATTAATCTTATAGTTAGAAAAGGTGCCATAAGTTTGTAGTGTTTGCATGAGGGGAGGGATTAATGGATGAGGTCGTGTGAGAGTAAGAAAAAGGTTGTCAGCGTATAGGGTAGCTTTGTATTCTTGATGGGCGATTCGAAAGCTGTGGATGGCTGTGTTACGCCTAATGTGAGAGGCCAATACCCCCATGGCAAGGACAAATAGTATTGGGGAGAGTGGGCATCCCTGTCTCATGCCGTTGGAGATGTTGAATGGGTGGGATAAGGTGCCATTTAGCTTAACTTTTGCTTGGGGGTTATTTTAAGTTTGATCAAAGCCAATTTGTTTTTTGTGTTGTCTGTAGGAATCGCCAGTCTAGTCTTTCAAAGGCTTTCTCCGTGTCCATGGAAATTAACGTGGAGGGGTTTTTGTTGGTAGTTGCATGTCCCATTAAAAGAAGAATTTTGGTGGTGTTGTCTTTGGCTTCTCTGTTTGGGGTTAAGCCGGCTTGGTTAGTGTGAACTATTGTTGGTAAGATAGTATTGATGCTGGTGGCTAATATTTTAGCATACAATTTGATATCTGTATTCAGAAGTGAGATTGGGTGAAAATTTGCGGGTGTATTAGGGGGTTTGCCTGGTTTGGGGATTACCACGACTTGCGCTTCCAGCATTCATTGTGTGAAGGGGTTGATAACTGATACTTCATTGAAGAGTTGGGTAAGATGGGGTGAGAGTAAGGAGGAGAAGGTATGATAGTATTTTCCAGTAAAGCTGTCTGGGCCTGGACTTTTCCTGTTGTTGAGTGATTTGATAGCCGCAAGTATTTCTGGTTGGGAAATGGGACTATTGAGATTTTGGAGTTGATCAGATGTTAGATTAGGTAGTTGTGCATGGTTAATATAAGATGTCATATCTAGGGGGGACTTGTGTGCTGAAGTGTCCTTTTGAATGTTGTATAGTGTAGAGTAGTAATCATGAAAGGATTGTAAAATATCTTTCATTATCTTAATGGTGGTTAGAGACCTGGGATGTTGAATTTCGTTTATATAAGACTTAAGTCTCTTTTTTTTCAATGCTCTGGCGCAGAGTTTGCCTATTGCTTTCGTAGAAGAACATACTGTTAGTTTTTGTGCATAGTGTTTGATACTTTACTGTAAAAAAAACTGTCCAATGCTTGTCTAGCATTTTGTAGATTAGTCATTATTAAGGGGTCTGTTGGGGACAATGTGTGGGCTAAGTCGAGGCGGGCAAATGTGTCTGATAAATCTTTGTATGTCTGTCAATATGATTTTTGGTGTTGGGCCTTTAATTTGATCAGTTCCCATCTGAGTACACATTTAGGCGCCTCTCAGTTTGCATATTTATTATTTATCGAATGTGTGTTTAAGTTAAAGTATTCCTCAATACTAGTGTTGAGTTTTGTTACTATGGCTGGATCACTCAGCAAAGTGTTGTCTAATTTCCATAAGTATAGTGTTAGAGGTGTATCAAGTCAAGGTATCTTAAGTTTTACTGCTGAATAATCTGACCATGATGTGGGAAATATATTGCATCTTTTGACTAGGGCTAGAGCTGCTTCATTGGAGAAGATATAGTCAGTTCATGAAGATTTAAATCATATTTTATTGCAAAAGAAAATAAATTAAGTGGGATATAAAATGCTCCCGATGTAAAATAAAAATTTGCTCAAATGGTAATATTTCATATTTAGTAAAAATAATGAAATGCTATACTCTGTGAAATGTTACAAAATATGTAGATATAATTTTCTGTAAGTTAAAGACAGATATATTGACTATAGCAACAGCAGAGAAAGAAACCTAAGTTACAACATGGCAAGTGTTAACTGCGCTAGGAGTAGGCTTTTTGAGCGCGTCGGGTTGCGCTCATTGAAAGCAAATTGTTTTTGCTCACTCGCTAACCCGATTAGCACAAAATGCCAGACTTGGAATCGAGTGCAATAACTTATTCCCCCGTAGTAGTCAAGGGAGCAAAAAAAGTGGGAGAAAAACACCCTACTCTTGCGCAAACCCGATCGCATATTCTCATATGCGCAATCCTGACATTAAAATATGAATATTTCACATTCCAATGTTCTTTACATACATTATTCATAAATACACATTTCTACATATATCTACATATATCTGATGGTATTTTGGTACAATATATATAAATACCTATATATATATATATATATATATATATATATATATTATAGGTATAGATATATATATATAGGAATCTCTATCGATAAATACAAAGAACATATTTTGCTTTGTGCAGAACATTGGAATGTGAAATATTACATTTAATACATAGTTAATACCTATATTTAAAATGAATATTGCATAAAAATGTTTTTTCATGTTTTCATCTACTTAAAGGGACATGCCACCCACATTTTTTATTTTATGATTTAGAAAGAGAATGCAATTTTAAACATCTTTCTAATTTACTTATATTATCTAATTTGTTTTATTCTCTTGATATTCTTTGATGAAAAGCATATCTAGATATGCTCACTAGCTGCTGATTGGTTGCTGCACATAGAAGCCTCGTGTGATTGGCTCATCATGTGCATTGCTTTTTCTTCAACTAAGGATATTTTAAAAATGAAGCAAAATAAATAATGGAAGTAAATTGTAATGTTGTTTAAATTTCTATTCTCTATCTGAATCATGAAAGAAAGATTTTGGGTTTAGTGGCCCTTTAACTACAAAGGGCTCCATTGCACTTATATATATATATATATATATATATATATATATATATATATATATATATATATATATATATATATGTCTTATGTGTGTACATATGAACACATATATAGACATGTATATGTGTGTATATATATATATAAATACATACATACATACATACATATATACATATCCATCTTTAGAGATGTATATGTATTTATCTCAATGTTAAAGCCCTTTGCCTGCCTTTTATCCCTAACACCTGAGACCTCATATCTTTGAGCGCTTATTAGATGGTTTTATTATGAATGTAACTGTACTTTGTAATGTATTTTTGCTGTGTTTTGTGGCACTTTTTTGTTTTGCGAAACAGTTAACCAGAGCTTTGAGGGATGCACTAACCTGACGAGCGTTAATTTGAATTGTGCAACAAGCCATCGTGTTTACTTTCAACTTGTAATCTGGCCCTAAAAGTTTACACTTATTTTGTCAATATTTAAACAACTAATAAAACTTTAAAATACGCAGACTAATCTTTTCTTTGAATGCATCATTCTATCTAGAAGTTATTTAGTGTTCCTTTAAGTTTTGTCTCTCTGCTCTGGCGAGATGATCAGTACTACGAGCTCCCTCAAAAAATGTTATAAAGGCAAATTTTAGCCGGAAAGTTTGCTTTATATGGGTGTGGATGTAAAAGAGAAACCCTTAGATTGGAATTTAATGCTAAAAAAAAAAAAAAGGCCCAAAAGATTTTGCAAGCTTTCTCTCCATGCTGACAAGTTTTTTATTATCAGGCCCTCAGTATTACAAATATTAATACATGGAAGACAATGTGCAGAAGTAGTTAATGATTAACACTTAAAGGGACACTAAACCCCAACAATTTCTTTCTTGATTCAGGTAGAAAATACAATTTTAAATAACTTTTCAAATTACTTCTATTATCTAATTTGCTTCATTCTTAAAATATCCTTTGCTGAAGAAATAGCAATTCACATGGATGAGCCAATCACACGAGGCATCTATGTGCATCTACCAATCAGCAGCTACTGATCATATCTAGATATGCTTTTCAGCAAAGAATATCAAAAGAATGAAGCAAATTAGATAATAGAAGTAAATTAGAAAGTTGTTTAAAATTGCATTCTCTATCTAAATCATGGGGGGGGGGGGGGGAAATTGTGTTACATGTCCCTTTAAGTAGTTAAGGAGGAGAATTATGAGGAGCAACATTAGTTCCTTTACTAAATGCAGTTTCTGTGCAGTAAAGAGGCAAAAGCCATATCAGTTAGAGAGTGTGAATCATATACCAACAGATCAGCATCTCCAGCAATGTGCAAATAAATAAAAGGTGAGAAGGAGACCTGTATTTAAAATGAAAGATAGTGCCTAGAGAGTTTAGATAAAATATATCTAATAAAAGCATGTAATGGAGGAGAAAAAAAGGAGAAGGGGTATAAAAACAGGAGATAGAATTAAAATGATAGTTATCAGAGGAGGGCATGAGCAGCTGAGGGTTATATAAGGGGAAATGGTCAAAATGTCAGGATTTAAGATCAGAAGATAAAAAGCGTGCAGAAAGCTCATCAATTGCAACTGTACAGAAGCAGTGGATATGTAGTTTGTAGATTAGAATGAGGCACAATTGCTAAAGAGTGTAACGTGAGTGATGCCTAATTATATATTTTCTTTAAAGTAGGCAGCAAGGAAGGTCCTGGGATGTTATGGCGAACAGAGGAATTATGGGTCCATAAGTGGAATACAGACCTGGAAAACAGATTCTGAGACATAAAGGGCCAACCTAAATTCAAGGAAGAACAACATAAAATGACATTGTAAACTTGAAGTGAAGGATATCAACATCTGAACAAGACATTCTTCTTTGCCACTCTTAAAGGGATATGAACCCTCCCCCCAAAAAAAAAATATTTTGTGATTCAGACAGAGCATCCAATTTTTTAAAAAGTATCTAATTCGCTTCTATTATCAAATTGACTTTGTTCCTGTGGTGATCTGTGTTGAAGATATACATAGGTTGGTGTCTGGAGCACTCCATGGCAGGAAATAGTGCTGCCATCTAGTGGGATTTCAAATGAATAACATTGTTATAAACCTGCTGCAGACATGTGCACACATCCCTGCTCTTCAACAGAAGATAACAAGATATTGAAGAAAATGTGATAATAGAAGTAAATGAGATAATTGTTTATAATTGCATGCTGTATCTGAATCATGAAATAAAATGTGAGGTTTCGTATCCAGTTACAAGTATGGTGTTAAGAAGAAGAGGTGACAGAGCACGGAGCCTATTACCATTTGGTCAAATGCTGTTACTAACTCTTCATTTTAGTTTTTACTTAGCTGTGTGCATCAAGCAAGTTCTGTCAATTCTGTGTTGTGATGATATTTATATGTTTTGTTTTGTATTAGCTTTGCACCCAGACTTGTCTGGGGATAACTTCCCGCTGGATGTAAACCCAGCTATTTATGAGTACCTAGTGAGCACCCACAGCTATGAGTTTTGACTGTATGAGATTATAGTCCACCTCCATGTTTTGTATCTGTCTGTGAAAAATAACAAATGGCTTCATTCCCCTTGTTTGCACTTCAATGTGTTATAATGCAACTTGATATTACAAGTCCATGGTAAATCCCATTTACCAGAGAAGGGTTAGCACGGCCCACATAGCTCTAGCTGCAATCTATAGTTGAAAGTTAAAGTTTGCGCTCAAGCAAAAGCTAAAAAAGATTATTTAGCATTGCTTGAGACCTGAAGTATTAGGTAATGTTTTTTTGTTTTTTTTTAAATGGCAAAACACATCAAAAACATATTTCAATAAATGAATACAAACATATGGAAACTTTTTAAATACAAATATAATTTTAGTATTATTAAAAATAAAAAAGTGCTCACATGTGTGTGTATGTATATATATATATATATATATATATATATATATATGTATGTGTGTATGTGTGTATATATACATGTCTATATATGTGTATGTAGGTGTATACACATGCATACATATAAAATGATATACAGTATACACTTTTAAATTATTCCCAGTCAAATACCTTGAAACATTCTTTTTTTTTTCTTTTTTTTTTTTCTTTATTCATTTTTATTATCATTATTTAGCAGCATGGTACAAAAGGATGTCATTGTTGATACAAAAGTTTAAACAGAAACAAAAGAGGGAGAAACCATCAGTCTCCAAAAGAAAGGAGAACGAACTCCCATATAGTAAAATGAAATAGTAGAGCTAGACTGTCCATGATAAGTCCATTTAAAAACAGTAGCCCCACTCCATATAAATGCATGGTGATTGACAATGACACCAATGTACAAAACATAACTCAAACAACAACAAAACTATGCCGAAATTTCTTAATTTAAGATCACTTTGTATATATTCTACACATCTAGTGGTATCCCTCGACTTTGTATTTAACTATCAACCTTTGAGAGAAGTGCTAAGCTAAAGAGGTCATTATTAGAGTATCAGGCAGGGGTGGGACCACGTCAGCCATACCTCTCTAAGATAACACTAGGCCTGTCATTCCTCCTAGGTCACTCCTGTAACTTGTGTAAAGCTCCCCCCTTCTATCCTCAGATCATTTTGGATTTCATCCCAGATTAATTTTAAATCATGGAAGAATTCTAACCTATTCGATTTAAAGAAACCGTATTCTTCCATTCTCAAGGTATCTGTCATGTGAGAGTGCCAGTCTTTTAGGGTCGGGCAGATTTGAGATTTCCAGAGCCTAGCGACTAAGGATCTAGCACAATTCAATGCCAACTGAATTAGTCGTGTTCTTAATTTACATTTACATTTAGGTAACAGGTTCAGTAGGGCCGTTGTCGGGTCTAGCTGATAGGAATCCCCCCGCCCCATTATGACTTGTTGAAACATTCATTTTTAACATGTTTTAATGTGTTTTTAGTAAAAATACTTGAAATTTCTATGGCCTAGATTTGGAGTTTGGCGTTAGCCGTGAAAACCAGCGTTAGAGGCTCCTAACGCTGGTTTTAGGCTAACTCCGGTATTTGGAGTCACTCAAAAAAGGGTCTAACACTCACTTTTCAGCCGCGACTTTTCCATACCTCAGATCCCCTTACGTCAATTGCGTATCCTATCTTTTCAATGGGATCTTTCTAACTCCGGTATTTAGAGTCGTGTCTGAAGTGAGCGTTAGACATCTAACGACAAAACTCCAGCTGCAGGAAAAAAGTCAGTAGTTAAGAGCTTTCTGGGCTAACGCCGGTTTATAAAGCTCTTAACTACTGTACTCTAAAGTACACTAACACCCATAAACTACCTATGTACCCCTAAACCGAGGTCCCCCCACATCGCCGCCACTCGATTAAATTTTTTTAACCCCTAATCTGCCGACCGCCACCTACGTTATCCTTATGTATCCCTAATCTGCTGCCCCTAACACCGCCGACCCCTGTATTATATTTATTAACCCCTAACCTGCCCCCCACAACGTCGCCTCCACCTGCCTACACTTATTAACCCCTAATCTGCCGACCGCAAAGCGCCGCCACCTACGTTATCCTTATGTACCCCTAATCTGCTGCCCCTAACACCGCCGACCCCTATATTATATTTATTAACCCCTAATCTGCCCCCACAACGTCGCCTCCACCTGCCTACACTTATTAACCCCTAATCTGCCGACCGGAGCTCACCGCTATTCTAATAAATATATTAACCCCTAAAGCTAAGTCTAACCCTAACACTAACACCCCCCTAAATTAAATATAATTTTAATCTAACGAAATTAATTAACTCTTATTAAATAAATTATTCCTATTTAAAGCTAAATACTTACCTGTAAAATAAATCCTAATATAGCTACAATATAAATTATAATTACATTGTAGCTATTTTAGGATTAATATTTATTTTACAGGCAACTTTGTAATTATTTTAACCAGGTACAATAGCTATTAAATAGTTCAGCTCTTTTGCCTGTAAAAAAAAAAAACATACAATACCCCCCCCCAACATTACAACCCACCACCCACATACCCCTAATCTAACCCAAACCCCCCTTAAATAAACCTAACACTAAGCCCCTGAAGATCTTCCTACCTTATCTTCACCATACCAGGTTCACCGATCCGTCCTGAAGAGCTCCTCCGATGTCCTGATCCAAGCCCAAGTGGGGGGCTGAAGAGGTCCATGATCCGGCTGAAGTCTTCATCCAAGCGGGAGCTGAAGAGGTCCATGATCCGGATGAAGTCTTCATCCAAGCGGGAGCTGAAGAGGTCCATGATCCGGATGAAGTCTTCTATCAACGGCATCTCCAATCTTCTTTCTTCCGGATCCATCTTGCAGACCTCCGACGCGGAACATCCTCTTCTCCCGACGCCTACTAGCCGAATGACGGTTCCTTTAAGGGA
Organism: Bombina bombina; assembly: GCF_027579735.1. Taxonomy (NCBI): domain Eukaryota; kingdom Metazoa; phylum Chordata; class Amphibia; order Anura; family Bombinatoridae; genus Bombina; species Bombina bombina. The sequence continues at coordinate 1,105,197,334 of NC_069500.1, forward strand.
CGTCATCCAAGATGGCGTCCCTCGAATTCCGATTGGCTGATAGGATTCTATCAGCCAATCGGAATTAAGGTAGGAATATTCTGATTGGCTGATGGAATCAGCCAATCAGAATCAAGTTCAATCCGATTGGCTGATCCAATCAGCCAATCAGATTGAGCTCGCATTCTATTGGCTGATCGGAACAGCCAATAGAATGCAAGCTCAATCTGATTGGCTGATTGGATCAGCCAATCGGATTGAACTTGATTCTGATTGGCTGATTCCATCAGCCAATCAGAATATTCCTACCTTAATTCCGATTGGCTGATAGAATCCTATCAGCCAATCGGAATTCGAGGGACGCCATCTTGGATGACGTAATTTAAAGGAACCGTCATTCGGCTAGTAGACGTCGGGAGAAGAGGATGTTCCGCGTCGGAGGTCTGCAAGATGGATCCGGAAGAAAGAAGATTGAAGATGCCGTTGATAGAAGACTTCATCCGGATCATGGACCTCTTCAGCTCCCGCTTGGATGAAGACTTCATCCGGATCATGGACCTCTTCAGCCCCCCGCTTGGGCTTGGATCAGGACATCGGAGGAGCTCTTCAGGACGGATCGGTGAACCTGGTATGGTGAAGATAAGGTAGGAAGATCTTCAGGGGCTTAGTGTTAGGTTTATTTAAGGGGGGTTTGGGTAAGATTAGGGGTATGTGGGTGGTGGGTTGTAATGTTGGGGGGGTATTGTATGGGTTTTTTTTACAGGCAAAAGAGCTGAACTTCTTGGGGCATGCCCCGCAAAGGGCCCTGTTCAGGGCTGGTAAGGTAAAAGAGCTTTGAACTTTAGTAATTTAGAATAGGGTAGGGCATTTTTTATTTTGGGGGTCTTTGTTATTTTATTAGGGGGCTTAGAGTAGGTGTAATTAGTTTAAAATTGTTGTAATCTTTTTCTTATGTTTGTAAATCTTTTTTTATTTTTTGTAACTTAGTTCTTTTTTATTTTTTGTACTTTAGCTAGTTTATTTAATTGTATTTATTTGTAGGAATTGTATTTAATTAATTTATTGATAGTGTAGTGTTAGGTTAATTGTAGGTAATTGTAGGTAGTTTATTTAATTAATTTAATGATAGTATAGTGTTAGGTTTAATTGTAACTTAGGTTAGGATTTATTTTACAGGTAATTTTGTAATTATTTTAACTAGGTAGCTATTAAATAGTTCTAAACTATTTAATAGCTATTGTACCTGGTTAAAATAATTACAAAGTTGCCTGTCAAATAAATATTAATCCTAAAATAGCTATAATATAATTATAATTTATATTGTAGCTATATTAGGATTTATTTTACAGGTAAGTATTTATCTTTAAATAGGAATAATTTATTTAATAATAGATAATTAATTTCGTTAGATGTAAATTATATTTAACTTAGGGGGGTGTTAGTGTTAGACTTAGCTTTAGGGGTTAATACATTTATTAGAATAGCGGTGAGCTCCAGTCGGCAGATTAGGGGTTAATAATTGAAGTTAGGTGTCGGCGATGTTAGGGAGGGCAGATTAGGGGTTAATACTATTTATTATAGGGTTAGTGAGGCGGATTAGGGGTTAATAACTTTATTATAGTAGCGCTCAGGTCCGGTCGGCAGATTAGGGGTTAATAAGTGTAGGCAGGTGGAGGCGACGTTGTGGGGGGCAGATTAGGGGTTAATAAATATAATATAGGGGTCGGCGATGTAAGGGCAGCAGATTAGGGGTACATAGGGATAATGTAAGTAGCGGCGGTTTACGGAGCGGCAGATTAGGGGTTAATAATAATATGCAGGGGTCAGCGATAGCGGGGGCGGCAGATTAGGGGTTAATAAGTGTAAGGTTAGGGGTGTTTAGACTCGGGGTACATGTTAGAGTGTTAGGTGCAGACGTAGGAAGTGTTTCCGCATAGCAAACAATGGGGCTTTTTTGCAGGTGTTAGGTTTTTTTCAGCTCAAACAGCCCCATTGTTTTCTATGGGAGAATCGTGCATGAGCACGTTTTTGAGGCTGGCCGCTTGCGTAAGCAACTCTGGTATCGAGAGTTGAAGCTGCGTTAAAAATGCTCTATGCTCCTTTTTTGGAGCCTAACGCAGCCTTTATGTGGACTCTCAATACCAGAGTTATTTTTATGGTGCGGCCAGAAAAAAGCCGGCGTTAGCTACGCGGGTCGTTACCGACAAAACTCCAAATCTAGCCGTATGTTCTTTACTAGGAAATAAAATTATTTTTTATTTTTAAATATATATTTATATATATATATATATATATATATATAATCATCTTTATATATATATCTATATATGTATTTATTCATATAGATATATAGGTAGAAATATATATTTTTGCAAAAGATACTCAGACATATATATATACATATATAGATATATATATATAATTATTTGTTTAAAAATAAAAATTTCTTCTATTTGAAGAACACAGGAATGTAAAGTATTCTTTACTCACCTTTAGCGCAGTTGGTTTAGCGCAGTGTTGAGTTATCACACAAGTTTTTTCGTTGTGCGCCCCATAGAAGTTTATGGAGAGAAGAAATTAGCGCTGTCTCAATATCCGACGTCCTGAAGTAAGCACACCTGAGTCACTCTACAGCTAATTATTTCTTTCAACTTGTAATATGCATGCAAATCCAGTTGCACTAATATTTAAACTTGCGCATTGTTAGCGCATGGGCGGGAAACAAAATAGTGCGCTGTTATCTAGCCCTAAATGTTTGTATTAATCTCGTCTTTTATATTTATATTTAATTATGTTTTTTTTCATGTTAGGGTTTTTAATGTCTTACATTACTGAATATATTCTCTACATACTGCAATCTTTTTCTTGTTATAATAAATATAATCTTCCATAAACTGCTATAATTTTCTTCTATTTGTGCCTCCACATTTTGAAGATAACTTAGCAATTTTGTTGTCAAGTTATCCTAATTATCAAATTTTGATTTCAGTTATTATATAAAGAGATGTTTCAAACAACATCTAGAAATATCCAGACATAAACCTATTTCTCAATAGTTTAAAATTCATGAAATTGACTGTGGTGCATGTAGTGATTATGGGGCCGATTTATCAAGCCCCAATGCATATGTTTCCGTGCGAGCCTTCAGGCTAGCCAGAAACAGGAGTTAAGAAGCAGCAGTCTTAAGTCCGCTGCTCCTTAATTTGTCTGCCACCTCTGAGGTGGCGGACAGCAATCAGCCAGATCGGATATGATCGGGTTGATTGACACCCCTGCTAGCGGCCGCGAATGTGCAGGGGATGGCATTGCTCAAGCATTTCTAGTGAAATGCTTGTGTAATGATAAATGCCGACAGTGAATCATGTCCGCTCGCACATTAATAATTCGGCCCCTATGTGTAAAAATGACAAAAAGACAACTGCTTTATCATTTGCAATTAATTATTTCACATATACACATCATACATCATATATACGAGATTATATATATATATATATATATATATATATATATATATATATATATTCTAGGCGATAAGTCTGCCCAGAGGGCAGTCTATGTTTAAAAATTACAAACCCCCAAGCTAAAGTTACAAAAAATAAAACAAGTAAAATTAAAGAAGAAAAATAAACAAAGCTATCCAAAATAAAAATTTTAACCCTCAACTTATACCTCTATAAAAATAAAAACACCCCCTAATCTAATACTAAACTACCAATAGCCCTTAAAAGGGCCTTTTGTAGGGCAGTGCCCTAAGTTAAACAGCTATTTTACTTTTAAAAAATTACCAATTACCCCCTAACAGTAAAACCCCCCACCCAACCAACCCCCTAAAATAAAAAAAAGCCTAAAACTAAAGAAACCTAAGCTACCCATTGTATGGGCATTGCCCTTAAAAGGGCATTCAGCTCTTTTACTGCCCTTAAAATGGCAATAAGCTCTTTTACAGCTCATTAAATCCCTAATCTTAAAAAAATATACTAAAACTTAGCCCCAAATAGGTACTCACCGTTCCTGAAGTCCAGCGGTGAAGGTCTTCTTCCAGGTGGCTCCATCATCTTCTATCTTCATCCGGAGCGCGGAACGGTCTTCCCCGATGTGCGGATCCGGAGCGGTGGTCTGGAGCGGTGGTCTGGAGCGGTGGTCTTCAGCAGCGGCGATCCTCTTCATCCGATCTCCTGCTTACACTGAAAATTTAATGCAAGATACCACATTAAATTTGGGGTAACTTGCATTCCTATTGGCAGAAATTTTGAAATTTGCTAATAGGATTAGAGCTAATGAAATCCTATTGGCTGTTCAAATCCAATAAGATTTCAGTAGCTCTCATCCTATAGGCTGATTTCAACATTTCAGCCAAAAGTAATGCAATAAATATGGGGTACCTTGCATTTAATCTTCAGTATGCGGCGGACGATTGCATGAAGAGGAGCCTCCACACCGTTTTGGACCACACCGCTGAAAACTGTCGCTGAGAACTGCCTTTGTGGACAGCCGCTTAGGATCCGTGCATCGGGAAAGGCAGCTCTGCACCTCCGCTCCGCGCCGCCTTCTCTCCGGATGAATATAGAAGATGATGGAGCCACCTGAAAGAAGACCTTCTCCGCCGGACTTCAGGAATGGTGAGTATCTATTTGGGGGTTAGACCTATTTTTTTTAGATTAGGGATTTAATGGGCTTGTAAAAATGCTGAATGCCCTTTTAAGGGAAATGCCCATACAAATGCCCATTTAGGGGCAATGGATAGTTTAGGTATTTTTAAAGTTGTTTTTTTTATTTTGGGGGGTTTGGTGGGTGGGGGTTTTTACTGTTAGAGGGGACTTAGTATTTTTTAAACGTAAAAGAGCTGTTTAACTTAGGTCAATGCCCTACAAAAGGCCCTTTCAAGGGCTATTGGTAGTTTAGTTTAGATTAGGGGGTGTTTTTATTTTGGGGGGCTTTTTTATTTTCATAGGGATTAGGTTTTTAAAAAAAAAATATTTTTGATAATTTTGTTTTTTTTTCAGTAATGTTAGACTTTTTATTTTTTTGTAATGTTAGATTAATTTTTGTAATTTAATGTTAGGATTTGTAATTTTAATTGTAATTTAGTAGTAATTGGGGTTAATTTAGGGGGTGTTAGGTTAGGGGGCTTAGTAATTAAATCAGTTATTTGCATTGTGGGGGTTGGTGGTTTAGGACTTAATAGGTTAATTAGGTTTATTGCGATGTGGGGGGTTGGCGGTTTAGGGTTAGAAGGTTAATTAGGTTTATTGCGATGTGGGGGTTTGTTGGTTTAGGGGTTAATACTATAATTAGTTAGTTGGCATTGTATGGTTTGGCGGTTTAAGCTTTAATATTGTAATTGATTTAGTTGGCGCTGTGGGGGTTTGGCAGTGTAAGGGTTAGGTAGTTTCTGTTTTTTTGCTAATACTTAGGGGCCCATTTATAAAGCTCCGTATGGAGCTTGAAGAGCCGTGTTTCTGGCGAGCCTTGAGACTCGCCAGAAACATCAGTTTTGAAGCAGCAGTCTAAAGACCGCTACTCCATAACCTGTCCACCTGCTCTGAAGAGGCGGACAGAGATCGCGTGAAATCAACCCGATCGTTGGCCACGAATCTGCAGGGGGCGGCATTGCACCAGCAGTTCACAAGAGCTCTCCGCATTCAGCGATGTCTGTCACTGATAAATAGGCCCCTTAGTACGGGCGGTTAGTTTTTAAGTATAAGGGGGGTAGCATGGCTCTAGAAACAAACGTGCAGTCTTTGTATTTTTCTCTGCATATGCTGGAATAAAGTTCCAGTTTTTATTGCATATCCTTGTGTGCTGCCTCCTTTGACTATTTGCTGTTTTTTTATACTTCATGCGAACGGTTAGTTTTTTTTTTCTCAATACTTCGTGCAGGTGGTTAGTTGTTTTTTTTATTTCTTGTGGCCAGTTACGTGTTTTTTAGTTATTTTGTGCGGGCGGATGCGTGTTTTTTTTTTTAAGGCTTCGTTTGCCTACGCTGCATCCAGGTGGATTCCGAAAATGGCAGGGTGGTGAAATAATCCACCGCAGGTGGATTCTTTCACCACCCTGCCATTTTCGGAATCCACCTGGATGCACTGCATCCAGGTGGATTATTTTAGCTGCGCGGCATCCAGGTGGATTCCGAAAATGGCAGGGTGGTGAAATAATCCACCACAGGTGGATTCTTTCACTACCCTGCCATTTTCGGAATCCACCTGGATGCACTGCATCCAGGTGGATTCTTTTGGCTGTGCTGCATCCAGGTGGATTATTTTGGCTGCGCAGAAAGAATCCACCTGCGGTGGATTCTTTCACCACCCTGCCATTTTCGAGCAGCCAACATTCCTTTGAGGATGCGTGCGCAACTGGCGATGGTGACGGACACGTTACAAATGCAATTATAGTATAGATATATATAGTTATTATATATATTCATATATATACTTTATGTTATATATAAATATATATATATATGTGTGTGTGTGTGTGTCTGTGTGTGTGTGTGTGGTCAATTATTTCTGCAAGTCAATGTTTACTAAGTTTATTTAGGGATCCTTATTTATTATACACTACACCTACAGTCATTTTTGCACACGTGTTGATCTGCTTACCAGTTCCACCTAAACTGTGGGTTAATCCTTTATTAGGATCTTATGTACGGTCACGGGGATTAGCATTGCAAAATACTGGAAAGTGGGTTCTCCCCAGTGGTCAGAGGTATATAATAAAATTTAGTATACCTACACGATGTATGAGTCTGCAGCTGACATCTTAAATAATAGAGCTTTGTTCAATAAGATATGGTACTACTGGATAAGTAAACCAACACACTCTAGAGGAGACCTAAATGTACAGCACCCTTGATAGGACATCGTGGTCTCTCGTAAGGAAGACATGACACTGACATGTCACTGAGTTTCAGGATAATACTTCCCCCCCCCCTTCTCTTCCCTTCTCCCCCATTATTATGTATGATACCTTGTTATTAAGGGAACCTTGCTTGTTCTTTGAATTGAAAAACCTCAAAGACTCTGAAAGATACGGTGGACTTTAATTTTTGCCTCCAGAAATAGATACTCCATATAAATGAACGAGTCCCGTGAGGACATTTTGAAAGAAGAAGGTAATGAGTTTAAACACAGACAATAACTTATGTTACTTTACTCTATTGTTTATGCGTAGTGTGATAGGAGCGCCTAAAGGTGGATTCCTGCTGCTAAAAAAGTTCTTCCCTCAAAGAGAAATAAATGGTGGATAAGAAGAAAAAATGGGGTTTATTTAGCAGCGCTAAAAAAAGCTAGGAAATGATGATACCAATCTAATTTATGTATTATACAATCTTGTTTATTTAAAAATTCTTATAACACATAAAAACAACAGCAAATGCTATTCCTAATTAATAAAGGGACGTCTCCCTTATACAACACTTATAAAAACAGACTAGAGCCATATATTGATAAACCCTAGAATTCCAGGTATAAAGGAATTAATTCTATAGATAACATATGGCAAGCAACAAATGTATAAGATAAATGGTGAATTGAATATTTAAAAGGCACAAATGTATCAATCCTAACAGCTTTACAGTTCTTCAGTAACAAATACCGTTATAAAGTTACACAGTAACTTTCCTTGGACATATAATTGGCTCAGGTGTGCTGGATAGTTAAAAAGGCAAAAAACAGCCGTTATTCTGATTTAGGTGCCAAAGCAATCATGGTTAATGGAAATGGTTAATTTAACATATGAATACCTTGATGTCTTTAAAGTTCAGTTTGCGTGTTTTAAAAAACGTAGTGCAAATTAGTGTAGAGGTACCTTAATCTGTCCTGGTTGCAACTGCTGATATTCTTCACTGTGAGGGATTCACAGACTGTTTGTTCCTGGTGCTTCTGATAAGTCTCCTGACTTTCTCTTTGATTCAGAGGTCAGGGGTGATGATCCGTTCTGGTGATGTAGTTATCCTTTTTTTTTGTTTTCCTTTCTTCTTATAGCCCAAATATTGTTTTCATCTGGGTTCCCTCAGACTTCTTAAGGTTTGAAGAAATCTTTGGTCAGTGTTTAGCAGTAACACCGTATTCCCTGAAGTTACCAAAGGTAGATTTTAACTTGCAGGGTCAGGAGAAAAGTTTAAAGTTGCAGGGTCACACAGCTTTGTGACAGTAGTAAATGAAGTTTAGTAGATTGTAGCAGGTCCCATTCAACGCGTTTCACCCTTCTAGGCTTTTTTTTTTTTTTTACTCTATTGTTCTCAACCCCCTTTTTGTTTGTATTCTGACAAAGAGTATTGAGATACATTTATATATTTTACGATGTATGTGAATTATAATGTGTTAAAATATCCCTTTTATTTTTCCTAATAAAAAAAATTATTTAAACATAAACTGTGTGTTAATGGTGATTGGATCGGGAGATTCTTGGAAGGAAAGCCTTTATACCTATTGCTCTTTGAAACTGTAGTCCCCCATGGATTTTTCTCCTCACCTGGAGTGCAAACTGCAGAAAAAAAAGTAAAATAATTTTTTTTATTTTAATCCCCCTGAATGTAGCTCCATTTTAGAGGAAGAAGCACAGTGTTCTGGGAGTTATATAGCATTCTGGAATTCTAGTTCTCTAATTCACTCTCAGTATGGTGATTTTGAAGTTCTGGGGGTAGATTTATTAATAGTTGAGCCTTGAGCGGACATGATTCGCTATAGCAAACGCAGTTGGCATTTAACATTCCACAAGCATTTCTGCTAGCAGGGGCTGTCAATAATCCTGATCAGATCGGGATGATTTCAAAGGTAACGGACAAGTTAAGGAGCAGCGGTCTTATGACCACTGCTTCTTAACTTCTGTTTAAATTGCTGCTTAATAAATGGAGCCCCTGGACTCTAATTCCCAGCATGCATTGTACAGTTGTGGGGAGTAAGCTTCCGGGAAGGCAAAACCTTTTGCTTGATATCACGCCCCCTCCTCCATGCTGTGTGTGTATGTGTGTCTCAAACACTAGTGAGATCTATCTAACCCTTTACACAGGTTTATACATTTATTTATATGGTCAGACCCTCTGCACAAGTGATAGTGGGGCGAAGGGGTGAACTTTGTAAGTGGAGAACTAATTATTTCTTTCAACTTTTAATATGCATGCAAATCCAGTTGCACTAATATTTAAACTTGAGCGTAGTTAGCGCATGAGCTGGAAACAAAATAGTGCGCTGATGTAATCTAGCCCTAAATGTTTGCATTAATATTTTCTTTTATATTTAATCATGTCTTTTTTCATGTTATGGTTTGTAATTTGTTACATTACTGAATATATTCTGTTTCAGGCTTGGGGCTCTAAAGCAGCATCTGCTGCTTAATAAATGGAGCCCCTGGACTCTAATTTCCAGCATGCATTGTACAGTTGTGGGGAGTGAGCTTCCTGGAAGGCAAAACGCTTTGCTTGATGTCACGCACCCTCCTCCATGCTGTTTGTGTATGTGTGTCCCAGACACTAGTGAGATCTATCTGACCCTTTACACAGGTTTATGCATTTATTTGTATGGTCAGACCCTTTGCACAAGTGATAGTGGGGCGAAGGGGTGAACTGTGTCAGTGATGTTAAAATCTGCACTATGACTTCCATGTTATATATATTTCCACTACCAGAACATTTTTAACCACAGTTTTTGTGAGTCCTCCCACTCACATAGTGGACTAATTTGTTAAAAAAAAATTCCAATAGCACAAATAGAAAAATGTACATTTTGCTTATTTTAGGTAATGTACTGTTAGCTGTTTTAGGCTTTATGGGGCCTATTTATGAAAGGCCTGTCAAACATGATCCGACATTGCGGATCATGTCCGACAGACCTCGCTGAATGCGGAAAGCAATACGCTCTCCGCATTCAGCATTGCACTAGCAGCTCTTGTAAACTGGTGGTGCAACGCCACTTCCTGCGGATTTGCGGACAGGTTATGGAGCAGCGGTCTGAAGCCAGACACACGGGCCCTCAAGCTCCATACGGACCTTGATAAATGGGCCCCTATATGTTAACTTATGTTGGTTATTTTGTGTTTAATTTTGATTTTGTTTATCTTTTTATATCTGTATAATGCAACAAATCAAATTAGAAAAACACTAAGGGCCATATTGTGCACTGGTATCTGAAGTGGCCCGCAATGCGAACACAACTTCACATTGCATGAAAGCTTTACGCTCTATAGAGCACGCTTCCATAAGATCCAAAGGGAGCCTCATTCTCATACCGGAGTCCTTTGCAGTCAAGTAGATGAAAACATGGAAAAGCATATTTATGCAATATTCATATTTAATAAAGTGTTATACTATGTATTTACTGTAAATATTTTACATTCCATTCATCTGCACATAGCAGTATATGTTCAATGTATTTATAAATAGATATTCCTGTATATAGCTATACCTACAGTATATATAAATATATATTGTACAAGAAAACATCAGATATATGTAGAAATATATATTTATTAATAAATAGAACACATACTGCTATGTGAAGAACATTGGAATGTGAAATATTCATATTTTCATGTCAGGTTAGTTCACTTGAGAATATGTGATCATATTTGTGTGCGAGTAGGGTTTTTTCCACTTTTTTGTAAAGTAAAAAATAATATACTATGGTTGTGCTGATGTTGACTTTGCAGCTATAACAGTTGAAAAGTACAATTATATACAGTTTTTATACAATTAAGTAAACAAAGACTATTACTTGGTGAGATGAAAGAAGGAGAAAGAAGTGGGGCAGAAGAAGGTGGAGTGTTCCTCTTCTCAAACCTCACAAAGAGAGTGACCAAAAAGAGTAAGGTAGTAAGATATAAGACCATCAACAATCATTAAGGAGTACTTTCTTTCAAGAAGGTGTCTCACTGCATCCAGATCAAAATATCCAGATCAAAATATGTGTATCAATGGTAACCAATGAGTTGTGGACATATTTCTCCATTTTACCAATATCTATAACTTGATATCAGCCAGGCAGTTTCTCTTTCAACCAGTATCTTGTCAGTGCCAATTTACAAGCTAATAGAATTATAATAACGAGAGACCTTTGCTCCAACTTTAGTCCTCCTAAATTCTAGTGATAAAGGGCTTTAGTAGGGAGATTAGATTGTAACCATAGAAGGAACAAATCCATTTTAATAGAGGTTGAATAATGGGGCACTCCCACCATAGATGTAAAACGGTGCAGACAGAGTTACATTTCCACTGGAATTTTTCAGACTTGTCAGGAAAACTTCTATGAATTACCCGTGGGACTATATACCACATGACCCTTATAATATAGCTTATAATATAGCTTGCAAACCGTAATCTAGTGAACTGCGTCTTTCTTCCATTGGAGAATTTAGTGTGATTTCCCAAATTTCGGTCAGTTTATCAAGAGGGCATTATGATCAGAAAGATGTTTGAGTAATCGAATTCCAGCCTTATATCTAGTTTTCCAATGCAATATGTTACATAAGTCTAAATGAGGAAATCCTCATGATTGCAGGAGGGAATATATTTTTATTATTTCAATATCTTACAGTAATCTGTTTATGTTGTATTATCTCAGTACATGTTATCATATTATTAGATGTTTTTAATTCACTAATTACAAAAAATGTTACAAATTACAAAACATGCCCATGAGCATTTTTGCGTAATAAGCCTATAAACATGTGAAGTGGGGAAGGGTATGGTGCCATCAGATATTACTTTTTATGGGAGCGACCACAAAATAATAACGACAATACCCTATGATTATAACTAGTTTATTTGGCAGGATGCAGTGTTCCAGCAAAGACTTTCTTTCTTTCTTTTTTTTGTGTGAAAATTATAAGCAGTTATACAACTAGCATTTGGGCTAAACAAACAACAAAAAGGAGAGGGTCAAAAGAAAGATCCACTTCACTGTCATTTCCAAATGTTGGATGCCAAGAAGGGGTTTAGCCCTCAGGATAGCATAGTGGCTGTAGAGGAGTTACAAGGCCCATGCTACTGTTAATATTAGTGCATACTAAATGAGAAGTACTCAACCAAGAATGAACATCAGCTTAGTAGTAGTAGTTTTCACAGAGTAGAATTATTTTTATCCACCTAAAAAGATTGATCCAGCCCCCAAATACCAGGAAATCCACTTCTGAAAGAGGGATATGGTACTTAGTTAAATGCTTCTCTTTGTATTTATTTTTATTATGATCCTGGGGAAAGGAAAGAGTGAAATGCGAAACCAGATGTGGACTCCATGCCCAATGTACCTAAAGGGATATGGCTGCATCTCACTGGCAAGGCCCACAGAAGGTGAAATAATCATCTGGGGTTGCCATGTTCCTTTTTTATAGAAAGATTGTCTGGTATTACGCAGCTGGACTGCCATTTTTAGATGGGATCGGACTGATATACTCCAGAAAAGTTCTCCTCTGTGAAAGGCACAGTTGGGCTAACAAAGGCTGCTTTTAACTGGTGAACCACCAAAGAACAAGCTACTGAGCGGTTCTTGCTCCTGGTTGAGATTGTCTCTCTGTATATACTGTTAAAAACCCAGACATGGTGACCTGTGGTAATGATAGTGCTGTTCATGCTATAGAAACCAAAAAAATCCTGCTGCAGAATTAGCACCAATATCTTCCAAAGAAGAGTTAAAGGCCCCTGAAGACATCATTATGTGCATGGTTATTTTTGTGATAAGACCCTGGCCTATATGATTCTGACCTTTGTTATGACCCCAACTTGTTTAGTGGATTAGGTTTCTGGCCTTACTTTTCGCAGTGAATTCTGGGCTGTGTATTCTGTTGTTGACTTCTGGCAACTGTCATTTTGATAACTCATCTTTCCCCTTTATTTTGACATCTGACCTACTGCTGGATATCCTGGTTCATTGGCCTTTCTGCTATTTACTGCTATTCTGTGTACTACTTGGGCATTAACACACAGTTCTGTTCCTGCTTTCCTGATTGTTGCAGAACATCTCCTGCTTTAATGGTACCTGCTAGCAAACAAGGTAACCCTTTATTTACCTTATATGCACTGAGTTAACCCCCTGCCATAGTTTAACCTTAGCCTCCACTAAGCTAATCTCCCATATCTCACTGGAGGTCTTTTTCTGAGCATTGTGTTGTAGCTGATAGGGGGGGGCTAAGCAGAGGGAGGAACAATTGATCACCTATTTGAAATGGGAGAATTCCCTTTTTCAAAGGACAGGTCACTTGAAACCAGTTAATTTCTAGTGGTCAGGGATAGGGACTGATTTAGGGCTAGATTACAAGTGGAGGGCTAATTTATCTCGTGCCCGCAAACAGGCAAATTTGCACGGTTGCGCGCGCGATAAATAATCAGCCATTATTGCTTATAAAATTAACCAGAAATCAGACCTATGGTTAATTTTATAAATGTGCCCCAAATGCCTCCAAAGTACAGTGGTGTGTATTTTATAAAGAAATAAAAATTATAGCATTTTTATTTTTTAATAAAATAACTGCACCAGGCAGTTTTGGGGGGCTAAAGTTGGAGGGTGTGGGGTGTAAGAAAAAAAGACAGCACTGAGCCTTTACATGGAGGTCTATGGGAACAGTGTGTTCCCTGTTAATATATACTGTATGTATATGCTTATATAAATATATATTTATGTGTTAATATGTGTATATACACATATTAACACAAATATATATGTATAAAATCATATACATTTATATATGCATATACATTTACAATTTTCTGCCATCTCTGCGCGACTTACCTCCTTCACTGCGCTTTGGTTCTTTGCCATGTATAAGGGCATCAGAACGCGGCTCCTATTGGTGCCTACGGAAGCGCTCTCACATTCCCATTACTATCAACTTATAATACTAGTGCACATTAGCATGTGCTGGTATTAGTGGAGCACAAATATCGCTTTCACAAAAGCAATATTTAGTGCATTACTTATAATCTGGCCCTTAATTAGGAGTATGAGACACCTAATTTTTGTAACATAGTAGATGAAATTTGAAAAAAGACAGAAGTCCATCGAGTTCAACCTATACTATATAAATCTTAATATACTTACAATAAAAGCTCCAATCAATCATATCCCTGAATTCTGTTTCTAGCCAGAAATGTATGTAAACAATTTTTAAATGTATCTAAGGTATTGGCATTTACTACCTCCTTATGCAATTTGTTCCACAATTGTAAAGTGAAAAAAACATTTACGTTGCTGGATTTTAAATCTCCTTTCCTCCAGGTTTAAATGGTGACCTCTTGTCACAAACAATTTTATTGGAATAAACTGAGCTTTTGCCATCTCTGTATATGGGCCTTGAATATATTTATATAAAGTAATCATGTCACCTCTCAAGCGCCTTTTTGCTAGAGAAAACAGACCCAGTTTGCCTTAACTCTCCTCATAGCTTAAATTCTATATTCCCCTTATTAGTTTTGTGGCTGTCTCTGAACTTTTTCTAAGTCTGAGATTGGTCCCCAGAACTACACTCCACATTTAAGGTGAGGTCTTACCAGGGATTTATATAGTGAGGAAAATCCCACCAATTTCAAATGAGTAAAACTCCTCTACTTTCAGGTGATCACTGAATTAATGGTAGTTTCGTGTTCAAATTAAAGGGACAGTCAAGTCCAAAAAAAACTTTCATGATTCAGATAGGGCATGTAATTTAAAAACAGCTTTCCAATTTACCTTTATAACCAATTTTGCTTTGTTCTCTTGGTATTCTTAGTTGAAAGCTAAACCTAGGAGGTTTATATGCTAATTTCTTAGACCTTGAAGACCACCTCTAATCTGAATGCATTTTGACCACTAGAGGGCATTAGTTCATGTGTTTCATATAGATAACATTGAGCTCATGCACGTGAAGTGACCTAGGAGTAAGCACTGATTGGCTAAATGCATCACCTAACGGAACCCCTTGCCTGAGAGTCAAACTGAGGACACATAGGAACCGCCGGGAAGCCGTGAGTAGTAACAGCTCACAAGGGAGGGTAAGAAAATCACCACTAAACACTGTTTGGAACATTCCATTTCCACAAATTAAGATCACTGAGGATATGAAGGGGTAACTGTGCAACTGTAATTTATCACAACATAAATATAAGGATAAAGAACACAGCCCTCATTGATTTACCTTCAATTACACTTACAAGTGCTTTGATGAACTTTTTAGATACGCAAAATTACAACCAATATAAGTAAACAGCCATTGTGGGGACACCATTTATAATCAGTCTTGCATTTAAATTGTTTTAACTACTTGTTAGTTTTTTGCTACATATTTGTAATTTTAAAGTTGATGGAATATAGATATAAAATATCAAATAGAGACAAATATTATTAATTGTGTTGAAGTAAAAGAATACATTCTATCTAATATCTTTGAACAAAGTATAGAAAACGAAAGAGCAGATAAACCTTTTTATTGGTGTATGAAACAAATGTATATCTGAATTTTAGAAATTTTAGAAATTGATCGATATAGTGTTGCAACACTTTTCACTAAATGCAAGTCTGTCAAAAGAACTGAGATAAGGGGGCAGTTTGCAGAAACTTACATACAAGGTAACTACAGAGGTAAAACGTGTATTAATATAACTGTGTTGATTATGCAAAACTGGGGAATGGGTAATAAAGGGATTATCTTTCTTTTTAAACAACATCATTTCTGCTGTTAACTGTCCCTTTAAATACCCTTGCACTTTTAGAGCCCCTATCCCCCTAAAATACAAAACTATGAGACCTCAGTTTGGAAAAAATGGAGTCACAACCTTTATAATGATGGTTCTCACACTACTCTCATGAACCCTGGGCTCCCTCTTACATACTGTATGGTGAGAATATCCACAGATTGCAATACTATGGTTTAGAGTGCTTTCTTATTGCTCTTTTATATGTATAAAGGTGATGAGATCCTTTTAGAAAAACTAGTGCTGTCCCACTACTTTCTCTGTATCTACTTTTTATGGTTAACAAACTGACACTGGCTTGAGCCTGATTATAAAAGAAATGACTGAATTAGTCTCAGATTATATCCATTGTAATTTTACGTATTTTCTATCCAAAATAAAACTAATCTTCATTACCTGATTTAGGAGTTGTGGAGGCAAGGGGATCATTGTGTATTGAGAAAACCTAATTGAAATTTTTGCTTAGGAAATGTCACTATCTGCCTAGTAGATTCCTGTGCATATCCTGCTCATAGGAAAGTAATATAGGGAGGTCCACCTGGTGCCCCTCCCCCTTTTTTCTGTATCCCTTTCCTTTTCTCTCATTTCTCCCTCTCCCTTCCTAATTCATGGCCTCTCTTTCTTTTAAATGTTGAAATAACAGTAAAGATTTACTAGAACAATTCAGAATAAACCACAGTACTAATTAATAACACAGATGGTTTATTAGTAGAATTTAGCCTTTAAGTATGAACCAAAAATGAATAACAACAGGACCTTTGTTAAAAACAATTCAATAAGATGATACCATCAAATCTAAGCCTTATTAGCAGACCTAATACAATTGTCAATAAATCAAATATATTAATTAGAAGCCTTATAATGGTTCATTAGCTATTCAACATTTATAACAAATATAATATAGCTCAATTAAATATTATCTTATAACACTTTAAATTAACTTAATTTATTTTAGGAATACTTACTAACAGAACTTAAAGTGTCAGTAAACATAAAAAATAATGTTATATAATTCTGCACATAGTACAGAATTATATAACATTATATTAGCCTTATCGTTAAAAAACCTTATTTGCCCTTTAAATTTTTAAAAAATATGACAGGTTTTCAGACCCGCTCTCTGCGCTCTGCTGAGCGGGTCTGTTTTTTTTTACACAGCGCATTGGGCCAGCTATATAGTCACAGCCCGGCCCGACCGCACCATAACACTAAGTGCAGCTCGCTCCTGCTGTCAGGCAGAGCAGGAGCGAGCTGCACTTAGTGTTATGGCGTGGTCGGACCGGGCTGTGACTATACAGCTGGCCCGATGCGCTGTGTAAAAAAAACAGACCCGCTCAGCAGAGTGCAGAGAGCGGGTCTGAAAACCTGTCATATTTTTAAAAAATTCAAAGGGCAAATAAGGTTTCTCTTGTAAGATGTATTGAGTCCACGGATTCATCCTTACTTGTGGGATATTCTCCTTCCCTACAGGAAGTGGCAGAGAGAGCACCCACAGCAGAGCTGTCCACATAGCTCCCCCCTTAGCTCCACCCCCCAGTCATTCTCTCTGCCTGCTTAACTGCTAGGAAGGGCAAAGAGCTATGTGGTGACTAAAATGTTAGTTTTTTATTTCTCAAGCAAAAGTTTATTATTTTAAATGGTACTGGTGTGGCTAATATAATGTTATATAATTCTGCACTATGTGCAGAATTATATAACATTATTTTTTACGTTTACTGTCCCTTTAACTGTTGTCTCAATGGATATATTAATTTACTAGGACAGTCACATGTAAAATATCAAGCTGAGAAATACAATACACTTTTGAGCAGGAAGTTAAAGGTCACTTTTAGTTAGAATAGTAATTCAGGTATTTTCTCATTGCACCAATAAGGAAGCTCTATGAGCATGTTAACCAATCAACGTACAGCAATGAATACAATATGGCTAAACTTTAAATACAGTTTCTCAAATACCTTATAATATTTTAAAATCAATTTATAAGTATTTATTACAGAACCCCTTTTTCTTAACTATTAGATTTTCTAAATGCAAAAAAAATCGTTTTTAGAAGATAATCATCTATGAGATATAAAATGATGAGTATAAAACAAACTTCTATTCACAAAAATAACCTCAGAGATTTCCCAATTTCATATCAGTACTGCTTTAAAAGAATTTCAACTATAGCACCTATCACAATATTAAATTGCTATTATACGTTACCGGGTAAGTTTATATTCAGAAAAACAAAGGTCTCTGTGTCTGTTGGGCCAGTGTGAGTGTATCCTCGCAAGGTTCATTGAGTGTATCCTCGCAAGGTTCATTGAGTGTATCCTCACAAGGTTCATTTGGTTAGCCAGGTAGGCAGGCAACAAGATCGCTAAAGTATTTTTCTGAATTAGTAAATCAGCTGGGATCTGAGATTTGTCTTAGCCCAGAACTTTCATTGTCAGAGCAGCAAATTTTTAGCCACCAGGGCGTGGGATTTAGCCAAAATACGTTCAGCCTCTCTCAACTCTGTGAGAGCTCTTTACTCTCTAGCATTCCTACTCCCCATTTGCTAATCATCCAGTGAAATCATTGTGAGTGTGAGTGACATTTCTTATTGGTCAACCCGTTGCCCCCATTGTGAGTTAATGCCCTTAAGGTCAAATACACTTGGCTCCATTCTCCCAAATGACAACAAGGTGTCAAGCCTTGTATAGTAAATTTTAACTTATGATACCTTTAAAGTGATCTAATATTTTAATTATTTTATATGTCTAAATTCCATAACCATAACAGCAGGGACACTCAAGTTAAACTTAACCTTTCATAATTCAGATAGAGCATGAAATTTTACATTTTACTTCCATTAACAAAATGTGCACAGTCCTTTTATATTTTACATTTTTAAGTCACCAGCTTCTACTGAGCTTGTGTAAGAATTATGCATTTGTGATTGGCTGGTGGCTGTCACATGGTACGTGTATACATTTGTGATTGGCTGATGGCTGTCACATGGTACAGGGGGAGTGGCAATAGATATAACTTTTAAAATTGTCAGAAAAAAATCTACTACTCATTTGAAGTTTTAGACTAAGTGCTATTGCATTGTCTGTCTTGTTATCTTGTTGATTATGCAAATCTACTGTGTTGACTGGTCCTTTAAGGTTAAAGTCGGGCCTGGATTATTTTTTGATATATATATATATATATATATATATATATATATATATATATATATATATATATATATATATATATATATATATGTAGATCGTGTGTATATCAATGGAGTAAATAGCTGTCTCCATGTATATATATTATTTCAAAATAATTGACCTTGTTATATTCTGGTGAGTGTATTCAATATAGTGAAATACTTATCACTTATCAGTGTCATATTCATTAATAGCTGGTAATCATAAAGCTACATTTGTAAAATCTGTTATCCTTTATGTCATAGGGAGTTTATATCCTTATTTTTATATTTAACATGCTTTATAGTTTTATATATATATATATATATATCATATACATATCTGTGGTAATATATATATATATATATATGTATATATATATATATATTGTGACAGAAAGCAAGGCCTGGTTATAAATGGAAGATATTTAAGACCAAGCATTGTACATGCTATTTCTCCTTTCAGCTAAAACCCCAGGGAGAAAGATTGTGTATTTGATTATTCAGTTGATAAACTGTGTTCTGGGTCCCTGGGGTTTGGGATAATTGGAGAGAGGGTGGGCCATTATCCCAGACAGCTGTGAAGCTGTCCAGCAGCTAATCACAGGTGTGGCTAATTAGAAGTTGTGAGGGTTTAAATAGCAGCCTCACTTGGGCCTTAGAGAGAGTTACACAGCTACAGAAGCTGGTGTGTGTGTGTTTGTTACACTGTGTAAAAGACTTTTGTTCCTGTGAACTGTAAAAGGACATTATTTTTACAAAGCACTTGTGGAATGCTGTGAAGTGCTGGGACACATTTAAAAGTACTAAACTTTGCTGCAGAGGAAGGATTTCCCTCTTTTGAAAATGAACTGCCTGTTTGTTATTGCTGTGAAAAATAAAGCCTTTTAAACTACAGTGGACTGTCCTGTGCTGCATTTGTGCCCTAGAAGACCGTGGTTAAAAGTGTTTCCTGTTACAATATATATATATATAAGGTTTAGTGAATACCTGATATAGATACACTGGCCCCTAGTTATCAAGCCGTCAACCTCAAATACGCTGGAATTCCGCAGCGTATTTGTGGCGAGGCTGATTTGCCTAAGTTATCAAGCCCTACACATCGGCAAAAGTAGAATTTTGTGCCGTAAGCTTCGATCCGCCGGACTCAGTCCGACTGTAAGGGTTAATCTTCCAGTCACCTAGTAACTCCTTCTCCCTATTTCAGCACCAGCACACCTGCAGACAAGTGCTTGGTAATTTGTTTTGCTATTGAATTGCACGCTGTGTATCTGGAGTAACTTTGATTGCTTCTATCTACCTAATTTGGATTACAAATATAGGACGTCCTATTCTACAAATTACACTGAGCCTCAGTGTCTAAGGTATCCTGTTCTAAGTTAATATACCTTTTACAAGGAGAATTTAATTAACCTTGGTGCAGCTCTCTACATTGGATGTTCAGCTGTTACACCTCTCCCTGCAACAGACTCTGCAGCTGACCTCACCGCCTTCACACAGGCAAGTGCTAACAGGCAGTTCCACACAGTGTACACAGAGATAGTAGCTGCGCTCTCACAGCCTTCACGCTGACAATTGCTAACAGGCAGTTCCACTCAGAGTACACAGACATAGGAGCTGTGCTCTCACAGCCTTCACACTGACAATTGCTAACAGGCAGTTCCACTCAGAGTACACAGACATAGGAGCTGCGCTCTAACAGCCTTCGCTGTCAATTGCAAGCAGGCAGATTCACACAGTGTGCTCAGAAAGAGGAACTGCGCTCTGAATCTTTACTCTCTCCAGTAACCCCTACTGTGCTGGATTTGCTTTATGTTTGCATAACCTGTTTCTACCATATCTCCTTTGTATTAGCTTGGAATCCAAATTCTTACAATCTTCCTCTACCCTAACTGTTGTTTATACCATCTGACAAATATTCAGACCTGTGTATTAACCACCTATTATTAAATCACTTCTTAACCTGTGTGCACCTGAGCAATAGGTGCGCTCCTTAAGGAAGTGAAACAAGCACCACTATTCCAAAACAATTCTGCAGCTGTGGTCTACGAATCCAGATCCATTCTCACATATTCAAACTGTATTCAACTGACTCGCAGTGGAATGCCATCGCACTAAAAAATCAATACAGGATTGGACTCTCAGATCCTATAAAGGATGAGTTAGCCCGAGTAGAGCTTCCCGATACCTTGGAAGGATTAATGAAGCTAACAATACAAATAGATCGAAGGCTGCGAGAAAGGAGAACTGAGAGGGGTACCCCAGAAAGCTCATCTAAACCCTTGACTTATGTTAAACCAGCAACTACCAGCAGGAATACAGTCGAACCTATGGACATAGGTGTGATTAGAGGTCCTCTTACCTCGGAAGAACGGAACCGAAGGAGAACACAGTACCTCTGTATGTAATGTGCAAATCCCAGCCACACCGTAAAAGAATGTCCAGTACTTCTTAAACCAAGAAAAAATAAGTTCCATCACATTCACTCTGCACATGCCTGTCAGAGCAATTCCACTTACTGTTATCTCTCTCTCCATTTACAGTGGGACCAAAACAGGCTGACGACTAATGCCATAGTTGACAGCGGAGCCTATGGAAATTACATAGATAAAGATGTTGTAGCTGTCAATAAAATTCCTTTTGTGAGCAAGAAACAACCTGTGTCTATTCGCCTTATTGATGGTACCAATATCTCCACAGGTCCCATTACACAGCAGACAATACCTTTACAGGTAAAAACACCATCAGGGCATACCGAATATCTAACATTCGATATAATACCGTCACCTTTGTTCCCTATAATCTTAGGCCAAGTTGGCTGCAACAACACCAGCCACAAATTAATTGGAAGGACCTGTCGGTCGATCTCTCATCCAGTTATTGCAAGACCACCTGCTATCCACATCAGGGTATGCTCCTACAACTTCAAGAAAACAAACTCACACTTCCTGAAGAATATTCCGATTTCATTGACGTATTCAGCAAAAAGGAGGCTGAGGCACTACCGCCACATCGAGTCTATGACTGCCCGATAGATCTCCAGCCTGGAGCAGTAGTTCCTTATGGTCATTTGTACCCTCTAAGTAAGCCAGAATTTGATTACTTGAAAACATACCTGGATGAAAACTTACGTAAGGGCTTCATACGTCCCTCCACCTCTCCAGCTGGAGCAGGAATTTTTTTTGTTAAAAACAAAGATTCATCTCTACGTCCCATAATAGACTATCGGGAACTTAATAAGAGGACAATTAAAAATAGGTACCCTCTCCCGTTAATTCCCGAACTTATAGAAAGATTGCATCAAGCTACTATTTATACAAAGCTTGATCTGCGAGGATCCTACAATTTGGTCCGCATTAGAGACGGTGATGAATGGCTCACCGCGTTCCGTACCAGGTACGGCCTCTACGAATATCTTGTGATGCCATTTGGGCTTTGCAACGCCCCAGCATCGTTTCAATTTTTCATCAACGATATTTTTAGAGATCTCTTAGACACATGTATCGTCATATATCTAGACGACATCTTAATCTATTAAAAAAATATATCCGAGCATATTAAACATGTCCGGTGGGTCCTCTCCCGCTTACGTACACATCACTTGTACGCTAAGCCGGAGAAATGTGTGTTCCACACAAACCAAATATCGTTCTTAGGATATCATATTTCTCCTGCCGGAATTGAGATGGAACAAAATAAAGTGCAGACAGTCATTGATTGGAAAATACCAACAACAAAAAAGGAGCTCCAACGTTTCTTAGGATTTGCCAATTATTATCGCAAATTTATTAAGAATTTTTCGAAAATTGCGAAACCTCTCTCAACACTAACCGGTTCTATGCAATTCCGCTGGAATCCTCAAGCAAACAATGCATTCCTAGAATTGAAGTCCCGTTTCACTTCAGCTCCAATCTTGAAGTTTCCCAATCCTGATCTACCATACACTCTGGAGGTGGATTCTTCGGATTACGCCATCGGAGCGGTCCTATCACAACGAGAGACACCAGCCACACCACTCCATCCAGTAGCTTACCTGTCCAAAGTCATGTCACCTGCTGAAAGAAACTATCCCATTGGTGACAAAGAACTCCTCGCAATAAAGAGATCTCTAGAACATTGGAGGCATCTTCTCGAGGGCACTCTCCATCCAGTGGTGATCTACACTGATCATAAAAACCTGGAGTATCTGCAAACCAACAAGACCCTTTCTGCAAGACAGGTGAGATGGAGCCTGTACTTCTCCAGGTTCAACTTTAATATAATCTATCGTCCAGCAAACAAGAATGGCAAGGCAGATGCCTTGTCACAAAAAGAAGACAAACCCCCAGAAACCCCAACACAAAATTCTATGATACCACCAGAACGCTTCCTAGGAGTTATATCATCCTATTCAAAAGAAATCATGGAGGCACTGAAGACTGATACCACTCTTCCAAAGGATCAGGTCTCTCTACAATCCAATGGCCTCTACTACCACAATGATAAATTGTATATCCCAGTCAGTCTCAGACAACAATTGATTCACTTGTTCCATGATACTCCTCTATCTGGACATCATGGAGTGAGACGCACATCAGAAAAAATTACAAGAGAATTCTGGTGGCCTGGCTTAAAGGACTCAATAAAGGAACACATAAGTAGTTGCGTTATCTGCACCACCTGTAAAAACGAAAATAAAAGTCAGTTTGGACTTCTGATACCTTTACCCATTCCAGATAAACCATGGCAACATGTTGGTCTAGATTTTATCGTAGAGCTACCTGTGTCGAATTTACAAACAACAATCCTAGTTGTCGTAGATCATCTTACTAAGATGGCACACTTTGTACCTTATCATAAACTCCCTACAGCATCAGAGACAGCAGCTTTATTCATCAAGCATATAATCAAATTACATGGAATCCCTTCTACACTGTATTCGGACAGAGGGACACAGTTCACGTCCAACTTCTGGAGACATCTTTGTAGAATTCTGCAGATCGATCATCGTTTCTCGTCATCCTATCATCCACAGACGAACGGACAGATGGAAAGAACGAACCAATGGCTCGAGCAGTACCTCCGGTGTTACTGTTCACAACATCAACATGATTGGGAGGAATACTTACCACTTGCCGAATATGCCTATAATGATGCAAGTAATGCCAGTACTAAGATGTCACCTTTCTACGCCAATCATGGGTTTCATCCTACATTCTCATTAGCCCCAGGTGTTGTCTCAGATTCCCCACTGGTGGATCAGCAGACTAATTCCATGCTGGAGGTCTTCAAGACTCTTCAAGATAACATCAAACAGGCCCAAGACTCTCAAAAGAAATATTATGACCAGAGGAGAAGACCATCTCCAGTATACTCTGTTGGAGACCTCGTATGGCTCTCAACCAAAAATCTCCGTTTGAACATTCCTGCAAAGAAACTAGCCAGGAAGTTCATAGGGCCTTTTCCCATAACTAGATTGGTAAATGAAAATGCTGTCACTCTGGCTCTACCTGCTAGTTTGCACATCCACTCCACATTCCATGTCTCCCTGATAAAACCTGCTAGACCGATGAGGGACACCACTATTGTTCTTCCTCCGGACCCAATTCGGGATTTACCAGACGAATTCGAAGTTGAAGCACTAGTAGATTCCAGGCATCATAACGGAGGAATTCAGTATCTGGTTCGCTGGAAGGGCTACTCCAGCCAGGGTCACTCCTGGGAACCTTCTGCAAACATCCACGTACCGAGATTGGTTGCCTTGTTCCATCTGCGACATCCGGATCGCCCCCGTCCACAAGCCGTGGGACGGCTTGCCTGAGAGGGGGGACCTGTAAGGGTTAATCTTCCAGTCACCTAGGAACTCCACCCCTTCTCTCTATTTCAGCACCAGCACACCTGCAGACAAGTGCTTGGTAATTTGTTTTGCTATTGAATTGCACGCTGTGTATCTGGAGTAACTTTGATTGCTTCTATCTACCTAATTTGGATTACAAATATAAGACGTCCTATTCTACAAATTACACTGAGCCTCAGTGTCTAAGGTATCCTGTTCTAAGTTAATATACCTTTTACAAGGAGAATTTAATTAACCTTGGTGCAGCTCTCTACATTGGATGTTCAGTTGTTACACCTCTCCCTGCAACAGACTCTGCAGCTGACCTCACCGCCTTCACACAGGCAAGTGCTAACAGGCAGTTCCACACAGTGTACACAGAGATAGGAGCTGCGCTCTCACAGCCTTCACGCTGACAATTGCTAACAGGCAGTTCCACTCAGAGTACACAGACATAGGAGCTGCGCTCTCACAGCCTTCGCTGTCAATTGCAAGCAGGCAGATTCACACAGTGTGCTCAGAGAGAGGAACTGCGCTCTGAATCTTTACTCTCTCCAATAACCCCTACTGTGCTGGATTTGCTTTATGTTTGCATAACCTGTTTCTACCATATCTCCTTTGTATTAGCTTGGAATCCAAATTCTTACAATCTTCCTCTACCCTAACTGTTGTTTATACCATCTGACAAATATTCAGACCTGTGTATTAACCACCTATTATTAAATCACTTCTTAACCTGTGTGCACCTGAGCAATAGGTGCGCTCGTTAAGGAAGTGAAACAAGCACCACTATTCCAAAACAATTCTGCAGCTGTGGTCTACGAATCCAGATCCATTCTCACACTGACACAGATCGATTTTTACGTCACTCCAGATGTTCCGCACACAAGTTCGGCACAATCTGACTACTTTTGCTAGTTATCAAAAAACTAGCAGGTACGCTCGGCACTTTTCCGGCCCAGCGTACCTGGTTTTCAATCCGCCGCCCTGGACGTGGCGGATCCCATAGGAATCAATGGGAGTCTGACCATTGCGAAAGTTCATGTTCGCTGCTGCCCGACATCCCATTGATTTCTATGGGAGATGTCGGCACCTAACACCCTAACATGTACCCCGAGTCTAACACCTCTAATCTGTCCCCCCTACACCGCCGCAACTAAATAAATGTATTACCCCCTAAACCGCCGCTCCCGGACCCCGCCGCAACTATAATATATATGTTAACCCATAAAACCGCCGCTTCCGGACCCCACCGCCACTATAATAAATATGTTAACCCTCTAAACCGCCGTTCCCGGACCCCTCCGCCACTATAATAAATATGTTAACCCCTAAACCGCCGCTCCCGGACTCCGCCGCCACCTACATAATACCTATTAACCCCTATCCTGCCCCCCTACACCGCCGCCATTATAATAAATTTATTAACCCCTATCCTGCCCCCCCTACACCGCCGCAACTATAATAAAATTATGAACCCCTAAACCTAAGTCTAACCCTAACACCCCCCTAACTTAAATATTAATTAAATACAGGTGGCCCTCGTTTTACAACGGTTCAATTTACACCGTTTCAGAATAACAACCTTTTTTTTCCAGTCATGTGACTGCTATTGAAAAGCATTGAGAAGCAGTGCATTTATTAAAATAGCCAGTAGGTGGAGCTGTCCTCTTGTGTTGCAGCAAAGCCAAGCAAGCTGAAATTAATCAGTTTAACTAGACCTGAGCTATCGAGCAGATTTCAAAGGAACAAGATCTTCCTGTCTATAAATCAGTCCAGATTGGAATGCAAGTGAAGTCTGTGTTGTGTGATTATTTTATTAGGTTTATAATGCTGTTTAGCAAATGTTTTTGTTAATTTAACTTAGTTTAATTATATATTATGTGTTGTGTGATTATTTATTAGGTTTATAATGCTGTTTAGCATTTAAAGTCTTCATTTCAAAGCTTTAAAAATAATGTATTAGGTGTTACTTATGACAATTTTCAATTTACAACGGTTTCGATTTACAACCATTCCTTCTGGAACCTAACCCCGATGTAAACTGAGGACTACCTGTACATCTAAATATTATAGCTCTTATTAACTAAATTAATCCTATTTAAAACTAAATACTTACCTTTAAAATAAACCCTAATATAGCTACAATATAAATAATAATTATATTGTAGCTATCTTAGGATTTATTTTTATTTTACAGGCAAATTTCAATTTATTTTAACTAGGTACAATAGCTATTAAATAGTTATTAACTATTTAATAGCTACCTAGTTAAAATAAAGAGAAATTTACCTGTAAAATAAATATAAATCCTAAAATAGCTACAATGTAATTATTAATTACATTGTAGCTATCTTAGGGTTTATTTTACAGGTAAGTATTTAGTTTTAAATAGGAATAATTTATTTAATGATAGTGTAGTGTTAGGTGTAATTGTAACTTAGGTTAGTTTTTATTTTACAGGTAAATTTCTCTTTATTTTAACTAGGTAGCTATTAAATAGTTATTAACTATTTAATAGCTATTGTACCTAGTTAAAATAAATTTAAATTTGCCTGTAAAATAAAAATAAATCCTAAAATAGCTACAATATAATTATTATTTATATTGTAGCTATATTAGGGTTTATTTTAAAGGTAAGTATTTATTTTTAAATAGGATTAATTTAGTTAATAAGAGTTATAATATTTAGATGTATTAGGGTGTTAGGGTTAGGGTTAGACTTAGGTTTAGGGGTTAATAATTTTATTATAGGATGCGGCGGTATAGGGGGGCAGGATAGGCGTTAATAAATTTATTATAGGTGGCGACGGTGTAGGGGGGGGCAGATTAGGGGTTAATAAGTTTAATATAGGTGGCGGCGGGGTCCGGGAGCGGCGGTTTAGGGGTTAAACAATTTATTTAGTTACGGCGGGGTACGGGATCGGCAGGATAGGGGTTAATAAATGTATTATAGGTGGCGGCGGTATAGGGGGGGCAGGATAGGGGTTAATAGGTATTATGTAGGTGGCGGCGGGGTCCGTGAGCGGCGGTTTAGGGATTAATCAGTTTATTAGAGTGGCGGTGGGCTCCAGGAGCGGCGGTTTAGGGGTTAATATACATTTATAAGAGTTGTGGCGGGGTCTAGGAGCGGCGGTTTAGGGGTTAATAACTTTATTTAGTTGCGGGGGGCTCCGGGGGCGCCGGTATAGGGGGTAGAACAGTTTAGTTAGTGCGGGTGCTTAGTGACAGTTTGTCAATAAAGCTGTAAAAAAAGCCGAGATCGGATGAGTGATAACTATCACAGTCCGCTGCTCATCGGCCCGTACTTGGTGCGCGGCTTTTTGACATATTTATTGATAACTTTGGCGAGATTTTTCAGGTCTGCAGCAGCGATGGTAGGCGAGCTTAGGCGGGCGTATTGGGGCCGGCGATGGCAGGTAAGTAGACACGTTGATAACTAGAGGCCCTAGAGGCCACTGTGTTATTTGTGCACATTTCTTAAAGGGATATGAAACCCCCCTAAAAAATATTTCATGATTCAGACACATCATGCAATTTTAAACAACTTTCTTATTTTTCTTATATTATCAGTTTTTCTTTATGCTATTGGTATATTTTGCGGAAATGCAGGTACATATGCTTAGGAGCTGGCCCATTTTTAGAGCATTATATGGCAGCAGTTTTGCAAGAATGTTATCCATTTGCAAGAGCACTAGATAATAGCACTATTTCCTGCCATGTTGTGCTTCAATGCCTACCTAGGTATCTCTTAAACACAGAATATCATGGGAATTAAGCAAATTTGATGATAGAAGCAAATTGGAAACTTTTTTTAAATAGTATCCTCTGTCTGAATCACAAAAGAACATTGTTGGGTTTCGTATCCCTTTATGATATTTGAGTGTAAAAAAAAGTATTCTATTAGTCAGGGGTTTTCTGAAGTTAAATTCTTACAATTTGAGCAATGAATTTCCTTATACAGTAAATAAATCATATCCTATATAGATGTGTATAGTTTTCCCCACAATTAATTTAACATTAATATGGTTAATGATTTAATTTGGTATACTTGTCACTCTTTAACTACAATCACCTAGATAATGAGTTTTGCGTTCGTTTTTTAAGGCTGAAAAAATGGCCATTTCAGCGTTAAAACAGCAACGCAGCCATTACAAGTCTTGTCGGTATAGCTGTACCGCAAGCCTTTTGTAACGCAACATCAGTCCCACACTCTAAAAAATTACGTTTTTGCATGGGATTTCCATAGCGCTGCCATTACATGTTTTGCGGTGAGGCTAAAAAGCTTGTATTCCAGCCTATACCGACACGATCCGTTCCGCAATCGGACACCAGTAGTTATGAGTTTTACGCAACAAAACTGTTACACAAAACTCATAACTAAACTGTTCCAAAGTACACTAACACCCATAAACTACCTATTAACCCCTATTCCGCCGCCCTCCCGCAACGCAAACACTATATTAAACCTATTAACTCCTAATCTGCCGCTCCCAAACATCGTTGCCAGTATACTAAAGTTATTAACCCCTATTCCCCCGCACCCCAACATCGCCCACACTATAATAAAGATGTTAACCCCTATTCCGCAGCTTCCCGACATCGCCGCCACTAAATAAAGTTATTAACCCCTAAACCTCTGGCCTCCCACATCACTACCACTAAATAAACCTATTAATCCCTAAACCGCCAGCTCCCCACTTCGTCAAAAACTAAATTAAACTATTAACCCCTAAACCTAACAACCCCCTAACTTTAAATTAAAATCACAATATCCCTATCTTAAAATAAATAAAAACTTACCTGGGAAATTAAAAAAACCTAAGTTTAAACTATATATTAAACTAGCATTACTATTATACTAAAATTAAAATAACTATCAATTTAATAAATTAAATTACTCATTAAAAAAACTAACACTACTAAAAAAATTAAATCTACAGTTACAAAAAATTAAAAATACTAAATTAAAAAAAATTAAAAAATACTAAATTGGAGCTGAGAGATGGCCGCATAGCCACAAAGCTCAGCTCAGCACACTAATTAAAATGACTTCAGATGGTCCTAATTGGGGAATAAACTAATTAAACAGCAAGGTGAACCTCCGGTGGTAACAACACAGCCGCTGTTGCATGATTTGAAGAACGGAGACAGCTGTAAACACGGAGGACAGGCAGGGACCAGCACGACTGAACGGAGCTGCCGCAACTCCTCAATAAGCCGGTCGGCTGACAAACCACACCACCCTCAAAGTAATCTCCCGACAAAGACACAGAAGCCCCTAGAAAAAGAGAGGAATAATTTTTAAGTAGCAGTAATTGTTAAAAATACGGAGAACTTTGTTATGCTGCAACCACTTAGGATTTGGAGTGGATCCAAGGTGGCGCCGACAACATGTAACGCTTGAGAACGGCACTCCCCACAAAAACACACACCGGACGAGCAAGGAGGTGAGGCAGACAATTGGAGGTGAGGGAAACCCGTAACCTTCACAAAGTAGTAAACAGCTGAAGTTTTTTTTAAATACACCCAAGGTGGAAACATCACTGTTAGGCAAAGCTTGCTAAAAATAAAAGCAGGGGGGAAAATAACATACCGGGCAAAGTGACTGACAGGCAATAGAGGGCTACAATTATCAGTTTAACAACTGTTGAGGTCAAGTTAAAGTGAACACCGCTCTGCCAGCACTGAATAGAATCACGACCACAGGGCACGCAGAGCAAGTTGAGATTCCCTGCAGACTTCTCCTTGAAAATGGAGGAGGATTGGTACTTAAAGGTACAAGCTTTATTTGAGCAATATGAGCAGCAAATACTCAGTAGATTTGATCGCATCCTAGCGATAGCAGGAGGCCAATGTGAGGAGAAGGGGAACAATGAGTCTGCGGTAGCGGGTGAGATGTTAACTGATATGCAGCCTGTCACACAGCAAACAGTAGGGAATACATCTGCAGTAACTACTATACCTACAAAAGAATTTATGCAAGCAGATGCCATGGAGGTGAATACTGCAGATGTCTGTGGGTCAGCCGTTCTGGGAGTGTGTGCAGTGCTGACAATTGCGATCAGTGAAAATGTGTGCGAAGAACCCTTGCCTAGCGATGGGGAGGCTGTGGGGGCTACTGACATCTGTTCCTGGCAGGGCGCCCGGATCGTTACTACATATGAAGCTGCGCAGGTGAGAGCTGCCGATTTCCTCAGGCGTGACCCTGATGATGAGGGCTGGGTGTTGTTGTCCTGCTGTCCTCCCTGTGTCTTGAGGACCTACTCAGATAGGGACCAGGATCAACAGAGCGCACACGTCCCAGTTACAGACATAACTTTGCTCTTTGCGCATACTTCTGCAACTCTAGGACGACCCTTGTTTGCCCCTCTGCTGGTCATTTATTGTAGCAAGGTTTGTGACCCTTTCTCCCTCTTTCAATTGGATTTCTCTGCTGATTTAGTGGGACTACACTGTGTGAAAGCTGGTGTGGGCTGAATGTTTCTGCTGAAGCTGTAGGAGCATGGAACATGTCATTTCTGCAGCAATTGCCAGATTCAGCAAGATGTCTTTGCCCTGTAACTACAACTTTGCATGACGACCACAAGGTCTGAATTTACAGCCTCAGCATTCCGATCATCTTGTTTTATGGCTTCAGCAATCTTAGTGTATGTCAGTAAAATGGACATATGAGACCTTTTTATCCTATTTGACTGTTGGCTTTACCCTTGGTCTAAATGTGTAATTGCTATGTTTCGTCTTATATGGAAAATTGCTACTACTTGCCCCTTAAGCTTTCTTGTTATCTATTATAAGTCAGAGAAGTATTTCAAGTTCTTGCAGAGCCCTAGGGACAAGGAGAAAATTTCAGCATGGCAGATTACTGTGGGGCCTAGTTATCAAGCCGTCAACCTCAAATACCCTGGCATTCCGCAGCGTATTTGTGGCGAGGCTGATTCGCCTTAGTTATCAAGCCCTAGATACCGGCAAAAGTAGAATTTTGTGACGTAAACTTCGATCCGCCGGACTCAGTCCGACACAGATCGATTCTTACGTCACTCCAGATGTTCCGCACACAAGTGCGGCACAATCTGACTACTTTTGCTAGTTATCAAAAAACTAGCAGGTACGCTCTGCACTTTTATGGCCCAGCGTGCCTGGTTTTCAATCCGCCGCCCTGGAGGCGGCGGATCCCATAGGAATCAATGGGAGTCTGACCATAGCGAAAGTACAAGTTTGCTGCTGCCAGATATCCCATTGATTCCTATAGGAGATGTCTACACCTAACACCCTAACATGTCCCCCGAGTCTAAACACCACTAATCTGTCCCCCCTACACCGCCGCAACTAAATAAAGTTATTACCCCCTAAACCGCCGTTCCCGGAGCCCACCGCAAGCTACTCTATACATATTAACCCCTAAACCGCCGCTCCCGGACCCTGCCGCAACCTATATTAAAATTTATTAACCCCTAATCTGCCCCCCCCCCACACCGTCGCCACCTATAATTCATTTATTAACCCCTATCCTGCCCCCCACTACACCGCCGCCACTGTAATAAATTTATTAACCCCTAATCCTAAGTCTAACACTAACCCTAACACCCCCCTAACTTAAATATTAATTAAATAAATCTAAATAATATTTATATTATGAACTAAATTAATCCTATTTAAAACTAAATACTTACATTTAAAATAAACTCTAATATAGCTACAATATAAATAATAATTATATTGTAGCTATCTTAGGATTTATTTTTATTTTACAGGCAACTTTCAATTTATTTTAACTAGGTACAATAGCTATTAAATAGTTATTAACTATTTAATAGCTTACCTAGCTAAAATAAAGAGAAATTTACCTGTAAAATAAATCCTAACCTAAGTTACAATTACACCTAACACTACACTATACTTAAATAAATTATTCCTATTTAAAACTAAATACTTACCTGTAAAATAAACCCTAAGAAAGCTATAATGTAATTAATAATTACATTGTAGCTATTTTAGGATTTATATTTATTTTACAGGTAACTTTGTATTTATTTTAGCTAGTTAGAATAGTTATTAAATAGTTATTAA
Source organism: Bombina bombina (assembly GCF_027579735.1). Taxonomy (NCBI): domain Eukaryota; kingdom Metazoa; phylum Chordata; class Amphibia; order Anura; family Bombinatoridae; genus Bombina; species Bombina bombina. The sequence goes on from NC_069500.1 coordinate 1,105,230,019, forward strand.
CTATTTAATAACTACCTAGCTAAAAGAAATACAAAATTACCTGTAAAATAAATCCTTACCTAAGTTACAATTAAACCTAACACTACGCTATCATTAAATAAATTAAATAAATTAACTACAAATAACTACAATTAAATACAATTACATAAACTAACTAAAGTACAAAAAAAAAGCTAAGTTACAAAAAATAAAAAAAATAGGTTACAAACATTTTAAAAATATTACAACAATTTTAAGCTAATTACACCTAATCTAAGCCCCCTAATAAAATATCAAAGCCCCCCAAAATAAAAAAATGCCCTACCCTATTCTAAATTAAAAAAGTTTAAAGCTCTTTTACCTTACCAGCCCTTAAAAGGGCCTTTTGTGGGGGCATGCCCCAAAAAATTCAGCTCTTTTGCCTGTAAAAGAAAAATACAACCCCCCCCAACATTAAAACCCACCACCCACATACCCCTAATCTAACCCAAACCCCCCTTAAAATAACCTAACACTACCCCCCTGAAGATCATCCTACCTTTAGTCGTCTTCACTCAGCCGAGCAGCGATGGAACCGAAGAGGAGATCCGGAGCGGCAGAAGTGATCATCCAAGGGGCGCTGAAGAAATCTTCCATCCGATGAAGTGATCCTCCAGTCGGCGCTGAAGAAGTCTTCCATCCAGGCGATGTCATCTTCCAAGAGGCGCTGAAGAAGTCTTCTATCCGGGCAATGTCATCTTCCAAGCGGGGTCTTCAATCTTCATCCCGCTGATGCGGAACATCCTTCTTTACCGACGGACTACCGATGAATGAAGGCTCCTTTAAGGGACGTCATCCAAGATGGCGTCCCTTCAATTACGATTGGCTGATAGGATTCTATCAGCCAATCGGAATTAAGGTAGGAAAAATCTGATTGGCTGATTGAATCAGCCAATCAGATTCAAGTTCAATCCGATTGGCTGATCCAATCAGCCAATCAGATTGAGCTCGCATTCTATTGGCTGATCGGAACAGCCAATAGAATGCAAGCTCAATCTGATTGGCTGATTGGATCAGCCAATCGGATTGAACTTGAATCTGATTGGCTGATTCAATCAGCCAATCAGATTTTTCCTACCTTAATTCGGATTGGCTGATAGAATCCTATCAGCCAATCGGAATTGAAGGGACGCCATCTTGGATGACATCCCTTAAAGGAGCCTTCATTCATCGGTAGTCCGTCGGTAAAGAAGTATGTTCCGCGTCGGCGGGATGAAGATTGAAGACCCCGCTTGGAAGATGACATTGCCCGGATAGAAGACTTCTTCAGTGCCTCTTAGAAGATGACATCGCCCAGATGGAAGACTTCTTCAGCGCCGACTGGAGGATCACTTCATCGGATGGAAGATTTCTTCAGCGCCCCTTGGATGATCACTTCTGCAGCTCCGGATCTCCTCTTCGGTTCCATCGCTGCTCGGCTGAGTGAAGACGACTAAAGGTAGGATGATCTTCAGGGGGGTAGTGTTAGGTTATTTTAAGGGGCGTTTGGGTTAGATTAGGGGTATGTGGGTGGTGGGTTTTAATGTTGGGGGGGTTGTATTTTTCTTTTACAGGCAAAAGAGCTGAATTTTTTGGGGCATGCCCCCACAAAAGGCCCTTTTAAGGGCTGGTAAGGTAAAAGAGCTTTGAACTTTTTTAATTTAGAATAGGGTAGGGCTTTTTTTTATTTTGGGGGGCTTTGTTATTTTATTAGGGGGCTTAGATTAGGTGTAATTAGCTTAAAATTGTTGTAACATTTTTAAAATGTTTGTAACTTATTTTTTTTTATTTTTTGTAACTTAGCTTTTTTTTTTGTACTTTAGTTAGTTTATGTAATTGTATTTAATTGTAGTTATTTGTAGTTAATTTATTTAATTCATTTAATGATAGTGTAGTGTTAGGTTTAATTGTAACTTAGGTTAGGATTTATTTTACAGGTAATTTTGTATTTCTTTTAGCTAGGTAGTTATTAAATAGTTAATAACTATTTAATAACTATTCTAACTAGCTAAAATAAATACAAAGTTACCTGTAAAATAAATATAAATCCTAAGATAGCTACAATGTAACTATTAATTACATTGTAGCTATCTTAGGGTTTATTTTACAGGTAAGTATTTAGTTTTAAATAGGAATAATTTATTTAAGTATAGTGTAGTGTTAGGTGTAATTGTAACTTAGGTTAGTTTTTATTTTACAGGTTAATTTCTCTTTATTTTAGCTAGGTAAGCTATTAAATAGTTAATAACTATTTAATAGCTATTGTACCTAGTTAAAATAAATTGAAATTTGCCTGTAAAATAAAAAATAAATCCTAAGATAGCTACAATATAATTATTATTTATATTGCAGCTATATTAGGGTTTATTTTAAAGGTAAGTATTTAGTTTTAAATAGGATTAATTTAGTTCATAATAGAAATATTATTTAGATTTATTTAATTAATATTTAAGTTAGGGGGGTGTTAGGGTTAGTGTTAGACTTAGGTTTAGGGGTTAATAATTTTATTACAGTGGCGGCGGTGTAGTGGGGGGCAGGATAGGGGTTAATAAATGTATTATAGGTGGCGATGGTGTAGGGGGGGCAGGATAGGGGTTAATAAATTTAATATAGGTTGCGGCGGGGTCAGGGAGCGGCAGTTTAGGGGTTAAACTATTTATTTAGTTGCGGCGAGGTGCGGGATCAGCAGGATAGGGGTTAATAACTTTATTATTGAGGGCGACGGCATAGGGGGGCAAGATAGGGGTTACTAGGTATAATGTAGGTGGCAGCGGTGTCCGGGAGCGGCGGTTTAGGGGTTAATACATTTATAAGAGTTGCGGCGGGGTCTAGGAGCAGCGGTTTAGGGGTTAGTAACTTTATTTAGTTGCGGGGGGCTCCGGGGGCGCCGGTATAGGGGGTAGAACAGTGTAGTTAGTGTGGGTGCTTAGTGACAGGCTAGCAAGAAAGCTGTAAAAAAGCCGAAGAGCAGCGAGATCGGATGAGTGATAACTCTCACAGTCCGCTGCTCATCGCCCCGTACTTGGTGCGCTGCTTTTTGACAGCTTTTTTGATAACTTAGGCGAATTTTTGCAGGTCCGCGGTGGCGATGTGAGGCGAGCTTAGGTGGGCGTATTGGGCCGGCGAAGGCAGGAAAAGTAGACACGTTGATAACTACCCCCCTGTGTGGTCATTGGGGATTCTGGGGGGATGTTTATCACTCTCTAGTTGTAAGCACACAACACATAGCCTCATAGATAAATGACTAACTTAAGAGCAGGTAATTTCCTATGAGAATACTTTAAGAAGCTATAATATGTTTTTCCCAATAGCCAGTGTGTATCGCTGGTTTTGGGTCTCTCTCCATGTGGCTGCTCACCCTGGTCTATGAATCCTCATCTAGCTGAGCGTATAGCTTTAATTGATGCCGGCCCCATGGCTTATATGTTTATGCAGATAGACTCCTAATAGCCCACAGCACCTCCCTATGGTGAACTTGCGATTTTTTATTGAGCAGCCCTACACCTATGTGCGACATCACCTTACTTCATTACTATACGGTATAAATAGCTGTGGGTCCTCTCCTATTGTATGTGACATAACAAACAAGATACACAGATTATTTTCCATTTTAATATAGGGAGTAGGATCCAGAGATCAATTGGTCGTATAGATTAACTGTGTGCCATTTGCTAGCCTATGTTATAAGTGTATTACTTGGTTAAGATAACCTATAGTAGATGTATACACTCTGTTTATTACCATCATGACTGTTCTGCATTTGTATGACCTAAAGGGGATTTTTGAGTAGAGGCCTGTGGGTTCCATGTTTAGATAATTAACTGAGGGGAATACCCTCAACTTACTCCCCAGTACTTTGAATCACAATGCTAATTGATCCTGCCCACTAATAGGCTTATTAGTTCTTTTACTCCAGGAAGTTATCTATTTAGTATGTGTTAATTGCTTCTCGCACATATATGTTGAAGTTTGTATACATTCTTCCGAGCAATCTTTTGAAGCAACCACTAACTTGTGTACTTATGTCAATATGGACTCCACTAGGTAGAAAGTATTTATGGTTGGTATTGCCTACTGTACATTATAATTATAATAGTTTTGTCTATGGCGCAGGTCAACAGTTGGGGAGAACAATATTATTAGTATGTTGCTCACGCCCCCCCTTCTATGCGGTAAGGGAAGAGTCATTTTTCCTCCGCATTAATATTCTGGCAGAGTTTCGTAGTCTCTGCCCTATCCGAAGAGCCTGTTTAAAGCTTTTTCCCATATATGTAATAACAGGCTCTTCAGGACCTAAACATAACAGAAGAAGTGTGGTGACTATACCTATGTTCCTTATTAACTATAGTCAAGATGCCTACTTAAATTTATGAAGCTTATCCGGATTCCTGACGTTTGCCCAGTTCTGAGAGTTTTATTAGAGTCATTTTCACTATAGTTTGTTTGGAGTTATTATCCTATTGTATTTTCATTCGGCTAGATTTGGAGTTTTGTCGGTAACGACCCGAAAAAACTAACACCGGCTTTTTTCTGGCCGCACCATAAAAATAACTCTGGTATTGAGAGTCCGCATAAAGGCTGCGTTAGGCTCCAAAAAAGGAGCGTAGAGCATTTTTAACGCAGCTTCAACTCTCGATACCAGAGTTGCTTACGCAAGCGGCCAGCCTCAAAAACGTGCTCGTGCACGATTCTCCCATAGGAAACAATGGGGCTGTTTGAGCTGAAAAAAAACCTAACACCTGCAAAAAAGCCGCGTTCAGCTCTTAACGCAGCCCCATTGTTTGCTATGGGGAAACACTTCCTACGTCTGCACCTAACACCCTAACATGTACCCCGAGTCTAAACACCCCTAACCTTACACTTATTAACCCCTAATCTGCCGCCTCCGCTATCCCTGACCCCTGCATATTATTATTAACCCCTAATCTGCCGCTCCGTAAACCGCCGCTACTTACATTATCCCTATGTACCCCTAATCTGCTGCCCTAACATCGCCGACCCCTATATTATATTTATTAACCCCTAATCTGCCGCCCACAACGTCGCCTCCACCTAACTACACTTATTAACCCCTAATCTACCGAGCGGACCTGAGTGCTACTATAATAAAGTTATTAACCCCTAATCCGCCTCACTAACCCTATAATAAATAGTATTAACCCCTAATCTGCCCTCCCTAACATCGCCGACACCTAACTTCAATTATTAACCCCTAATCTGCCGACCGGAGCTCACCGCTATTCTAATAAATGTATTAACCCCTAAAGCTAAGTCTAACCCTAACACTAACACCCCCCTAAGTTAAATATAATTTACATCTGACGAAATTAATTAACTCTTATTAAATAAATTATTCCTATTTAAAGATGAATACTTACCTGTAAAATAAATCCTAATATAGCTACAATATAAATTATAATTATATTATAGCTATTTTAGGATTTATATTTATTTTACAGGCAACTTTGTAATTATTTTAACCAGGTACAATAGCTATTAAATAGTTAAGAACTATTTAATAGCTAAAATAGTTAAAATAATTACAAATTTACCTGTAAAATAAATCCTAACCTAAGTTACAATTAAACCTAACACTACACTATCAATAAATTAATTAAATAAACTACCTACAATTACCTACAATTAACCTAACACTACACTATCAATAAATAAATTAAATACAATTCCTACAAATAAATACAATTAAATAAACTAGCTAAAGTACAAAAAATAAAAAAGAACTAAGTTACAAAAAATAAAAAAATATTTACAAACATAAGAAAAATATTACAACAATTTGAAACTAATTACACCTACTCTAAGCCCCCTAATAAAATAACAAAGACCCCCAAAATAACAAAATGCCCTACCCTATTCTAAATTACTACATTTCAAAGCTCTTTCACCTTACCAGCCCTGAACAGGGCCCTTTCTTTTGCCTGTAAAAAAAAACATACAATACCCCCCCCCCAACATTACAACCCACCACCCACATACCCCTAATCTAACCCAAACCCCCCTTAAATAAACCTAACACTAAGCCCCTGAAGATCTTCCTACCTTGTCTTCACCCTACCAGGTTCACCGATCCGTCCTGAAGAGCTCCTCCGATGTCCTAATCCAAGCCCAAGCGGGGGGCTGAAGAGGTCCATGATCCGGCTGAAGTCTTCATGCAAGCGGGAGCTGAAGAGATTCATGATCCGGATGAAGTCTTCATCCAAGCGGGAGCTGAAGAGGTCCATGATCCGGATGAAGTCTTCTATCAACCGCATCTTCAATTTTCTTTCTTCCGGATCCATCTTGCAGACCTCCGATGCGGAACATCCTCTTCTCCCGACGCCTACTAGCCGAATGACGGTTCCTTTAAGGGACGTCATCCAAGATGGCGTCCCTCGAATTCCGATTGGCTGATAGGATTCTATCAGCCAATCGGAATTAAGGTAGGAATATTCTGATTGGCTGATGGAATCAAGTTCAATCCGATTGGCTGATTCGATCAGCCAATCAGATTGAGCTTGCATTCTATTGGCTGTTCCGATCAGCCAATAGAATGCAAGCTCAATCTGATTGGCTGATTGGATCAGCCAATCGGATTGATCTTGATTCTGATTGGCTGATTCCATCAGCCAATCAGAATATTCCTACCTTAATTCCGATTGGCTGATAGAATCCTATCAGCCAATCGGAATTTGAGGGACGCCATCTTGGATGACGTCCCTTAAAGGAACCGTCATTCGGCTAGTAGGCGTCGGGAGAAGAGGATGTTCCACGTCGGAGGTCTGCAAGATGGATCCGGAAGAAAGAAGATTGAAGATGCCGTTGATAGAAGACTTCATCCGGATCATGGACCTCTTCAGCTCCCGCTTGGATGAAGACTTCATCCGGATCATGGACCTCTTCAGCTCCCGCTTGGATGAAGACTTCAGCCGGATCATGGACCTCTTCAGCCCCCCGCTTGGGCTTGGATTAGGACATCGGAGGAGCTCTTCAGGACGGATCGGTGAACCTGGTAGGGTGAAGACAAGGTAGGAAGATCTTCAGGGACTTAGTGTTAGGTTTATTTAAGGGGGGTTTGGGTTAGATTAGGGGTATGTGGGTGGTGGGTTGTAATGTTGGGGGGGGGTATTGTATGGTTTTTTTTTACAGGCAAAAGAGCTGAATTTCTTGGGGCATGCCCCGCAAAGGGCCCTGTTCAGGGCTGGTAAGGTAAAAGAGCTTTGAAATGTAGTAATTTAGAATAGGGTAGGGCATTTTGTTATTTTGGGGGTCTTTGTTATTTTATTAGGGGGCTTAGAGTAGGTGTAATTAGTTTAAAATTGTTGTAATATTTTTCTTATGTTTGTAAATATTTTTTTATTTTTTGTAACTTAGTTCTTTTTTTATTTTTTGTACTTTAGCTAGTTTATTTAATTGTATTTATTTGTAGGAATTGTATTTAATTAATTTATTGATAGTGTAGTGTTAGGTTAATTGTAGGTAATTGTAGGTATTTTATTTAATTAATTTAATGATAGTGTAGTGTTAGGTTTAATTGTAGCTTAGGTTAGGATTTATTTTACAGGTAATTTTGTTATTATTTTAACTAGGTAACTATTAAATAGTTCTTAACTATTTAATAGCTATTGTACCTGGTTAAAATAATTACAAAGTTGCCTGTAAAATAAATATTAATCCTAAAATAGCTACAATATAATTATAATTTATATTGTAGCTATATTAGGGTTTATTTTACAGGTAAGTATTTAGCTTTAAATAGGAATAATTTATTTAATAAGAGTTAATTAATTTCGTTAGATTTAAATTATATTTAACTTAGGGGGGTGTTAGTGTTAGGGTTAGACTTAGCTTTAGGGGTTAATACATTTATTAGAATAGCGGTGAGCTCCGGTCGGCAGATTAGGGGTTAATAATTGAAGTTAGGTGTTGGCGATGTTAGGAAGGGCAGATTAGGGGTTAATACTATTTATTATAGGGTTAGTGAGGCGGATTAGGGGTTAATAACTTTATTATAGTAGCGGTGCGGTCCGCTCGGCAGATTAGAGGTTAATAAGTGTAGGCAGGTGGAGGCGACGTTGAGGGGGGCAGATTAGGGGTTAATAAATATAATATAGGGGTTGGCGGTGTTAGGGGCAGCAGATTAGGGGTACATAGCTATAATGTAGGTGGCGGCGCTTTGCGGTCAGCAGATTAGGGGTTAATTATTGTAGGTAGCTGGCGGCGACGTTGTGGGGGGCAGATTAGGGGTTAATAAATATAATACAGGGGTCGGCGGTGTTAGGGGCAGCAGATTAGGGGTACATAAGTATAACGTAGGTGGTAGGTGGCGGTCAGCAGATTAGGGGTTAAAAAAATTATTCGAGTGTCGGCGATGTGGGGGGACCTCGGTTTAGGGGTACATAGGTAGTTTATGGGTGTTAGTGTACTTTAGAGTACAGTAGTTAAGAGCTTTATAAACCGGCGTTAGCCCAGAAAGCTCTTAACTACTGACTTTTTTCCTGCGGCTGGAGTTTTGTCGTTAGATGTCTAACGCTCACTTCAGACACGACTCTAAATACCGGAGTTAGAAAGATCCCATTGAAAAGATAGGATACGCAATTGACGTAAGGGGATCTGCGGTATGAAAAAGTTGCGGATGAAAAGTGAGCGTTAGACCCTATTTTGAGTGACTCCAAATACCGGCGGTAGCCTAAAACCAGCGTTAGGAGCCTCTAACGCTGGTTTTCACGGCTAACGCCAAACTCCAAATCTAGGTCATTGTTTTCTGAAGACTGTCTGGACATAGCACTTGATTTTACGCGCTACTATTTGTCACTACCAAAGATGGACCTTGGTGTCATCCGTGATCTTATTGAGTATGTTCCCACCAGTGGAGCTAGCTGTCTTTGATGACACAACAAACCTCCAAAACCTTAAATGAGGAACAGAAAAGATTGGCCACTAAGACAACTGTGTAATGTATTGTCATTGTGATGTGTTTACCTTGTTGTCAACTGTTGAGATACCCCCTGTACCTACATTTGCCATGTATGAAATATTGTGTTATGCTTCCTCAATAAAAATAAAAATTAAAAAAAAATAAAAAAAAATACTAAATTACAAAAAATAAAAATTTCTAAATTACGAAAAATAATAAATGAAATTATCCAAAATAAAAACAATTACACCTAATCTAATAGCCCTATCAAAATAAAAAAGCCCCCCAAAATAAAAAAACCCTAGCCTACAATGAACTACCAATAGCCCTTAAAAGAGCCTTTTGTAGGGCATTGCCCTAAAGAAATCAGCTCTTTTCCCTGTAAAAAAATACAAAGACCCCCCAACAGTAAAACCCACCACCCAACCAAACCTAACTCTAAAAAAAACTAAGCTACCCATTGCCCTGAAAAGAGCATTTGTATGGGCATTGCCTTAAAAGGGCATTCAGCTCTTTTTCATTGCCCTTAAAAGGGCATTTAGCTCTTTTAAGAAAGCCCAAACTCCTAATCTAAAAAAAACAACTAAAAAAAGTTTTAAAAAAACCTAATACCCCGATCCACTTACAGTTTTTGAAGTCCGGACATCCAAGGGGCGAGAAGTTTGATTTGAACAGCCACTAGGATTTCAGTAGCTCACATCCTATTGGCTGATTTTCAATTTCCAAAATCAAATCAGCCAATAGGAATGCAAGGGACCCCATTTTGAAAAGGCTCCCTTGCATTGAAGATTCAGTATACGGCGGCGACCGTATGAAAAGGATGCTCCGCGCTGGATGTCTCAGAGCCGCCGGGATGAAGATAGAAGATGCCGCCTGGAAGAAGATAGAAGACGCCGCCTGGATGGATAAAGACCTCACCACATGAATGAAGACTTCTCCCCGCCTGGATGTCCGGACTTCAAAAACTGTAAGTGGATCGTCGGGGGTTAGTGTTAGGTTTTTTAAAACATTTTTGGGTGGGGTTTTTTTAGATTAGGGTTTTGGGCTTTCTGAAAAGAGCTAAATGCCCTTTTAAGGGCAATGAAAAAGAGCTGAATGCTTTTTATTTTGCGGGGTTGGTTGGGTGGTGGGTTTTACTGTTGGGGCGGTCTTTGTATTTTTTACAGGGAAAAGAGCTGATTTCTTTAGGTAGTTTATTGTAGGCTAGGGTTTTTTAATTTTGGGGGGCTTTTTATTTTGATAGGGCTATTAGATTAGGTGTAATTGTTTTTATTTTTGATAATTTTGTTTTTAGTATTTTTTTATTTTTAATAATTTAGTATTTTTAATTTTTTGTAACTGTAGATTTAATTTTTTTAGTAGTGTTAGGTTTTTTTCATGAGTAATTTAATTTATTTAATTGATAGTTATTTTAATTTTAGTATAATAGTAATGCTAGTTTAATATAGAGTTTAATCTTAGGTTTAAACTTAGATTTATTTCGGTGGTGGCAATGTCGAGGTGGGAGATTAGGGGTTAATAACATTATGTAGGTGTTGGCGATGTCGGGGGGCAGCAGATTAGGGCTGTTTAGACTTGCGGTTTATGTCAGGGTGTTAGGTTTAAACATGACTTTTTTTACCATAGACATCAATGGGGTTGCGTTACGGAGCTTTTCATTCTGTGATCACAGGTGTTAGGTTTTTTTCTAACACTTTGTCCCCATTGATGTCTATGGGGAAAGCGTGCACAAGCACATCAAAGCAGCGCTTGTATTTTGTGCGGTATGGAGCCCATCGCCACCATATCGCATGCACAAGGCGGCTTTTCAAAAACTCACAATGGCAACGCTATGGTGGGTGAAATAACGCAACTTTTGTTGCATTCGTTTCGCATTCTCTATAGCGCAAAACTTGTAATCTAGGTGCATGTGATTGATCTTACATTGTATGTTGCACTTAAAATAATTCTGCATATGTCTTTACATTTTCTACAAATTTCTTCCCATTAGATATGGACATATCCTTCAGGAGGCTTCTTTTAGTATTCAATATCTGTTTCAGAAGAGATGGGGTAGTAGATGCAATTATTGTTTTTCCCTGCTGAAATGAAGCCTTGTTATTGTCTTTAGGTCAAATTTCTTCCATATTAAAAGGTTTCTGGCTTTACAGATTTTGGCCCCTATTTATCAAGGGCTGGCGAACCTGATCCGACACTGCGGATCAGGTCCGCCAGTCCTCGCTGAATACGAATAATATTCAGCATTGCACCAGCAGCTCACAAGAGCTGCTGGTGCAACGCCGCCCCCCCCCCCGGAAACTCAGGGGGGTGTCAATCAACCCGATCGTACTCGATCGGGTTGATTTCCGGCGATGTCTGTCCGCCTGCTCAGAGCGGTCTTTGTGACCGCTGCTTCATAACTGCTGTTTCTGGCGAGCCTGTAGGCTCGCCAGAAACACGGTGCATCAAGCTACATACGGAGCCTGATACATATGCCCCTTTGTCTTTAAAAGAATTAATACATAGACAAATCCATAAAAAAAAACTTTTGTTTCATCAATACAACAACATTTACCATTTAAAACTGCCTCATAATAGAAACTCTCATACCCCTTAACCATTTAAAAATGGAGGTAGATCATTTTCATACCTTCTGTGTAAATGGGCAAAAGCTAAAATAAATACATGCGGCTAGATTACAAATGGAGCACAGAAACATTAGCACTGTTGAGCGCAAACTGTCACTCTACCCAAGTAAGTGCCAAAGTCAGAAATACCCAGAGACTGAGGTAGGGGTAAGAAGTAACCAACCAAAGCCTCTGAACAACTCCTGGCAGAGACTGATTCAGCGTAAACACGAGCTGCACAATCTGGGCACTCTGCTGAATAGCATTGACAGTCTGTTTAATTCAACCAGTGAGCCTTTTGTGATTGGACACCATATGCAGCCCAGATCATGATGTCATCAGTGGGCTGAGCTTGGCAGCCATTTCAAAGTGGCCAGAAACAATATTAATTTAAAAATAACTTTTTTACTGTTTCTGCTTCATGATATATAAAGGGTGCAGGAGGATATTTGCAGCTTAATCTAAGGTAAGACTTTAAGATGACCAAGGTGTAGACTGTCCATTTGAAGAAATCATCAAGTGTATGCAAGACTTGAAATGTACATGTATTACATTGTTTACAGCTAAAATTGCTAAAAATTAACAAAGCGTTTTCTTTACAGCTGGGCAATACATTTGTAATGTTCACTCATATAAGAACTAGAGTTTTTCCTACACTCCCAAAATCAGCGTGGCAACAGCCAGTGAGTCACCAGACATCTCTGGCTATCTTAGTGCTTTCTGTACACAGTAAAATGTACACAGCAAATAAAGCAACAATGATAAATGTTTATGGATAACAAACAGCAGCACAGATAAAACTAAGCAGGCTAAAAACAAACAGCCACCCTGCCTCCTTGCCCTTTTAGCACGCTCCCTGCTTCATTCTTACTATCCTCTCACAAAATGCAAAGTGAAATGACTGTAGAAGCCAGGATCATATTTCATGGAGAAGCAGTGTGAGTGGTGTGATTTTTAGCTCCCTGTTTATGGAAAGGATCATTTATTACCCTGGTAACCCTGCAGGGAAAGGCATAAAGAAACACTGAGCTGTGCTAATAGGACAGGGAAGCAGGCATGTTGGCTATATACAGGCTGACTAGGGAGTGTAGGAAAACAACTAGCTCTAAGTGAACATTACAGTTGTATTAACCAGCTGTGAAGACACAGGAAAGGTTTTATTACTTTTCAGCAAGGTCTAATACATACTATAGTATATGCTGCAATGTTTACATACACATAATGCTTTCTTTAAATAGTCCCCTTATATTTTGACTACAGAGTTCCTTTAAATTCTAAAAGATACATTATTTTAACCCTTTTTAAACCAACCCTTGATATTTTCAGTAAAATATTTCCCTAAAAGTGTTATTCTGTCTTACACGATATTATGCACACAATCCTATTTAACATAAAACATATGTTTCAATTTATTCTCATTCATCCTAAAACAGAAACTGTACCAAACCAATTAACTAAATTCACAGGGGCCTAGTTATCAAGCCGTCAACCTCAAATACGCTGCGTATTCCGCAGCGTATTTGTGGCGAGGCTGATACGCCTTAGTTATCAAAGGCTCGAGACCGGCAAAAGTAGAATTTTGTGACGTAAGCTTCGATCCGCCGGACTCAGTCCGACACAGATCGATTCTTACGTCACTCCAGATGTTCCGCACACAAGTGCGGCACATTCTCACTACTTTTGCTAGCTATCAAAAAACTAGCAGGTACGCTCGGCACTTTTACGGCCCAGCGTACCTGGTTTTCAAAGCGCCAGCCTGGAGGCGGCGGATCCCATAGGAATCAATGGGAGTCTGACCATAGCGAAAGTACAAGTTCGCTGCTGACAGACATCCCATTGATTTCTATGGGAGCTGTCTACACCTAACACCCTAACATGTACCCCGAGTCTAAACACCACTAATCTGACCCCCCCTACACCGCCGCAACTAAATAAAGTTATTACCCCCTAAACCGCCGCTCCCGGAGCCCACCGCAACTATAATAAATGTATTAACCCCTAAACCGCCGCTCCCTGAACCCGCCGCAACCTATATTAAATGTATTAACCCCTATCCTGCCCCCCCTACACCGTCGCCACCTATAATACATTTATTAACCCCTAATCTGCCCCCCCTACACCGTCGCCACCTATAATAAATTTATTAACCCCTATCCTGCCCCCCACTACGCCGCCGCCACTGTAATAAAATTATTAACCCCTAAACCTAACCCTAACCCTAACGCCCCCCTAACTTAAATATTAATTAAATAAATCTAAATAAATTAACTCTTATTAACTAAATGAATCCTATTTAAAACTAAATACTTACCTTTAAAATAAACCCTAATATAGCTACAATATAAATAATAATTATATTCTAGCTATCTTAGGATTTATTTTTATTTTACAGGTACCTTTCAATTTATTTTAACCATGTACAATAGCTATTAAATAGTTATTAACTATTTAATAGCTTACCTAGCTAAAATAAAGAGAAATGTACCTGTGAAATAAATCCTAACCTAAGTTACAATTACACCTAACACTACACTATACTTTAATAAATTATTCCTATTTAAAAATAAATACTTACCTGTAAAATAAACCCTAAGATAGCTACAATGTAATTAATAATTATATTATAGCTATCTTAGGATTTATATTTATTTTACAGGTAACTTTGTATTTATTTTAGCTAGTTAGAATAGTTATTAAATAGTTATTAACTATTTAATAACTACCTAGCTAAAAGAAATACAAAATTACCTGTAAAATAAATCCTAACTTAAGTTACAATTAAACCTAATACTACACTATCATTAAATTAACTAAATAAACTACCTACAAATAACTACAATGAAATAAAATTACATAAACTAACTAAAGTACAAAAAATAAAAAAAGCTAAGTTACAAAAAATAAAAAATTAAGTTACAAACATGTTAAAAATATTACAACAATTTTAAGCTACTTACACCTAATCTAAGCCCCCTAATAAAATAACAAACCCCCCCAAAATAAAAAAAATCCCTACCCTATTCTAAATTACATAAATTTCAAAGCTCTTTTACCTTACCAGCCCTTAAAAGGGCCATTTGTGGGGGCATGCCCCAAAAAGTTCAGCTCTTTTGCCTGTAAAATAAAAATACAACCCCCCCCCCCCCCTACATTAAAACCCACCACCCACATACCCCTAATCTAACCCAAACCCCCCTTACAAAAACCTAACACTAATCCCCTGAAGATCATCCTACCTTGAGTCGTCTTCACTCAGCCGAGCCACCGATGGAACTGAAGAGGACATCCGGAGCGGAAGAAGTTAATCCTCCAAGCGGCGCTGAAGAAATCTTCCATCCGATGAAGTCATCATCCAGGCGGCGCTGAAGAAGTCTTCGATCCGGCCGATGTCATCTTCAAAGAGGCGCTGAAGAGGTCTTCTATCCGGGCGAAGTCATCTTCCAAGCCGGGTCTTGAATCTTCCTTCCGCCGACGCGGAACCACCTTCTTCACCGACGGACTACGACGAATGACGGCTCCTTTAAGGGACGTCATCCAAGATGGCGTCCCCTCAATTCCGATTGGCTGATAGGATTCTATCAGCCAATCGGAATTAAGGTAGGAAAATCTGATTGGCTGATGGAATCAGCCAATCAGATTCAAGTTCAATCCGATTGGCTGATCCAATCAGCCAATCAGATTGAGCTCGCATTCTATTGGCTGATCGGAACAGCCAATAGAATGCGAGCTCAATCTGATTGGCTGATTCCATCAGCCAATCAGATTTTCCTACCTTAATTCCGATTGGCTGATAGAATGCTATCAGCCAATCGGAATTGAGGGGACGCCATCTTGGATGACGTCCCTTAAAGGAGCCGTCATTCGTCGTAGTCCGTCGGTGAAGAAGGTGGTTCCGCGTCGGCGGAAGGAAGATTCAAGACCCGGCTTGGAAGATGACTTCGCCCGGATAGAAGACCTCTTCAGCGCCTCTTTGAAGATGACATCGGCCGGATCGAAGACTTCTTCAGCGCCGCCTGGATGATGACTTCATCGGATGGAAGATTTCTTCAGCGCCGCTTGGAGGATTAACTTCTTCCGCTCCGGATGTCCTCTTCAGTTCCATCGGTGGCTCGGCTGAGTGAAGACGACTCAAGGTAGGATGATCTTCAGGGGATTAGTGTTAGGTTTTTGTAAGGGGGGTTTGGGTTAGATTAGGGGTATGCGGGTGGTGGGTTTTAATGTTGGGGGGGGTTGTATTTTTATTTTACAGGCAAAAGAGCTGAACTTTTTGGGGCATGCCCCCACAAATGGCCCTTTTTAAGGGCTGGTAAGGTAAAAGAGCTTTGAAATTTATGTAATTTAGAATAGGGTAGGGATTTTTTTTATTTTGGGGGGGTTTGTTATTTTATTAGGGGGCTTAGATTAGGTGTAAGTAGCTTAAAATTGTTGTAATATTTTTAACATGTTTGTAACTTAATTTTTTATTTTTTGTAACTTAGCTTTTTTTATTTTTTGTACTTTAGTTAGTTTATGTAATTGTATTTCATTGTAGTTCTTTGTAGGTAGTTTATTTAGTTAATTTAATGATAGTGTAGTATTAGGTTTAATTGTAACTTAAGTTAGGATTTATTTTACAGGTAATTTTATATTTCTTTTAGCTAGGTAGTTATTAAATAGTTAATAACTATTTAATAACTATTCTAACTAGCTAAAATAAATACAAAGTTACCTGTAAAATAAATATAAATCCTAAGATAGCTAGAATATAATTATTAATTATATTGTAGCTATCTTAGGGTTTATTTTACAGGTAAGTATTTAGTTTAAATAGGAATAATTTATTAAAGTATAGTGTAGTGTTAGGTGTAATTGTAACTTAGGTTAGGATTTATTTCACAGGTACATTTCTCTTTATTTTAGCTAGGTAAGCTATTAAATAGTTAATAACTATTTAATAGTTATTGTACATGGTTAAAATAAATTGAAAGGTACCTGTAAAATAAAAATAAATCCTAAGATAGCTAGAATATAATTATTATTTATATTGTAGCTATATTAGGGTTTATTTTAAAGGTAAGTATTTAGTTTTAAATAGGATTCATTTAGTTAATAAGAGTTAATTTATTTAGATTTATTTAATTAATATTTAAGTTAGGGGGGCGTTATGGTTAGGGTTAGACTTAGGTTTAGGGGTTAATCATTTTATTACAGTGGCGGCGGCGTAGTGGGGGGCAGGATAGGGGTTAATAAATTTATTATAGGTTGCGGCGGGTTCATGGAGCGGCGGTTTAGGGGTTAAACTATTTATTTAGTTGCGGAGAGGTGCGGGATCAGCAGGATAGGGGTTAATAATTTTATAATAGAGGGCGACGGTATAGGGGGGGCAGGATAGGGGTTACTAGGTATAATGTAGGTGGCAGCGGTGTCCGGGAGCGGCGGTTTAGGGGTTAATACATTTATCAGAGTTGCGGCAGGGTCTAGGAGCGGCGGTTTAGGGGTTAGTAACTTTATTGAGTTGCGGGGGGCTCCGGGGGCGCCGGTATAGGGGGTAGAACAGTGCAGTTTAGTGTGAGTGCTTAGTGACAGGCTAGCAATAAAGCTGGGAAAAAGCCGAAGGGCAGCGAGATCGGATGAGTGATAACTGTCACAGTCCGCTGCTCATCGCCCCGCGGCTTTTTGATAGCTTTATTTGATAACTTAGGCATATTTTTTCAGGTCCGCGGCGGCGAAGGTAGGCGAGCTTAGGCGGACGTATTGGGCCGGCGAAGCCAGAAAAGTAGACGGCTTGATAACTAGCCCCCACAGTATGATTTGTGGGAGACACTCTCATTACATACATTAATTACATCACCTATGCACTTACCTTGTGTGCCACCACTCCCTGGAACACAAACACCCCTAATAATTTTATCTTCCATAATGGCACACGGCAGGGGCTCTATAACACGTATAAATAAAACTGAGGACAGTAGTCACCCATGCCTTACTTCTAATAAAATTCTAACATCCTTGATACAAATCTCATTCAGCATTACTACACATACTATCTTTATACAATGACTGTCAGACTATATTAAATAAGAGCAGATCTCACAAAGAGGTGAGTATGCTCCAAAAAAGAGGTTTGCTTTTATGTACTATCTATGTATATTTAAATAATTAATTAATTAAAATATAACCTTTAATTAATTTTAAATAAAAAAGGGCAGCAAAAAATAAAACCAACTTCTTGCTGCTCACACAAACATTTAAAAACACTCCTCCAGTGCGGTAATATATCTATTATAGCATGAATACATTTTGTTGTAACTACAATCGTATGATAGATATATTAATCTAGATAAGGATGCTGCATGAATTCTAGACAACCACAAGTACTGTGTGCTCAAATAACTTTGATCAATCACTCAGCATTTGATACCAGCTTTGTTTTAACAAATCATACAACACAGTTATACTACTTATAGTGCTAGCAGTACTAGGAGAGTATCGGTTTGGTTAGTGCACCCTTCTATAAAAGGTTTACAAAGTAAGTTTGTTTTTTAAACTAGTTCAACATTGTTTGAGTCTCAATATTAACAACAACTGGAGAGCATTTAAAATACAGAGTCCCCTGACGCGGTCGCATTTCACATACACTAGATGCTGCAAGATGAGCTCTTTTATGACGGTGTAGGTACATGCCCCTGAATGATGATAGGTTGCCAGCGTAAGTATTCATTGGCTCTTGAAGGTGTCAGACATCAATATAGTAAGGTCTTGTTTCCGGGTAAGTTCGATATAGAGAGAAGTAATGCTTAAAATATTTACACTAAATTAGGCATAAAGCGCCCACTTGGACTTGGGGACTTTCAGGCCCATTTATCAAGCTCTGTACGGAGCTTGAAGGGCCGTGTTTCTGGCGAGTCTTCAGACTCGCCAGAAACACAACTTATGAAGCAGCGGTCTAAAGACTGCTGCTCCATAACCCTGTCCGCCTGCTCTGAACAGGCGGACAGGAATCGCCGGAAATCAACCCGATCGAATACGATCGGGTTGATTGACACCTCCATGCTGGCGGCCAATCAGCGTTGCACCAGCAGCTCTTTTGAGCTGCTGGTGCAATGTTAAATGCGGAGAGCGTATTGCTCTCCGCATTTAGCGAGGTCTTGCGGACCTGATCCGCAGTGTCGGATCAGGTCCGCAAGACCTTTGATAAATTGGGGCCTTTGACTCAATTCTGATTATTTCAGGTAAAATTATACAATCGATCATCTGATATTGAACATTTAAGGTGAATGAGACGTCTTTATAAATTAACTTGGGTATCAATTAAAATCGACCATCTCATCAATATTGGCATGTTTTTGGCCACTGATAAGCACTTTCAACTTGATCACAATCAGTTTGTTCCACTGTTTCTCTGTATTGAAAACACATTGGGCTAGATTACAAGTGGCGCGCTATTGTTAGTACTAGTCGCAATAAGCAATATCGTGACTGCCCTAACTTGCACGCATATTACAAGTTGAAAGTAAACTAATTTGCCTGAGTACAAACAAATTTAGCGAGCTTCGGGTTTGTACGAGTGGAGACCTACAGGCCCATTTATCAAGCTCCGTACGGAGCTTGAGGGGCCGTGTTTCTGGCGAGTCTTCGCTGCTCCATAACCCTGTCCGCCTGCTCAGAGCAGGCGGACAGGATTCGCCGGAAATCAACCCGATCGAATACAATCGGGTTGATTGACACCCCCCTGCTGGCGGCCGCGAATCAGCAGGGGGCGGCGTTGCACCAGCAGCTCTTGTGAGGTGCTGGTGCAATGTTAAATGCGGAGAGCGTATTGCTCTCCGCATTTAGCGAGGTCTTGCGGACCTGATCCGCAGTGTTGGATCAGGTTGGCAAGCCCTTTGATAAATGGGCCTGCTAGCGTAAAGTGTAACAAACACAACATAAATATGTTAAAATGAAGAAGTTTTCTATCTCCCACGTCATAGTTTCTTCCTGCTGAGGAGAGAACTCAGGACAGAAAGGCCACAGGGTGGAGGTAATTCTTGTTTTTTTGAGATAATACTGCTCCAATGGCTGTCTCAGAGGCATCAACTTCAACATAGAAGGGCTGTCGTGATTCAGGTAAAATCAGGATGGGTGAGGAGGTGAAAAGTCACTTTAGGTTACCAAAGGCTTGTTGTGCTTTGTCAGTCCAGTGAAATTGGACAGTCTTCTTAGTAAGGACTGTAATAGGTTGAATAACACATGAGAAGTCACTTATAAAATTCCTGTAAAAGTTTGTGAAGCCCACAAAGCATTGCATGGCTTTTTAATTGCCTACAGTGGGCCAGTTTTTTATGGCTTCAATATTTTGTGGAATACATACAGATTTCTCCAGGTGCTAAGATGAAACCTAAATCCGTTTTAAAGATAAATTTTTCCAGTTTAACGTATAGACAATTAGCTCGTAGACGGGAAAGCACAGTTCTCATCTTAATGCTGTTGTACTGAAGAGAAGTAAATGAGTATGTCATCAAGTTAGGCTACCACATAAATTCCTAAGATATCATGAAAAATGTAATTGACAAACCTCTGAAAGGTAGCAGGGATTTTACATAGTGCCCATAACAGGAACGAAAGGTAGTTTTCCACTCATCTGATTTCCTTACTCTTACAAGATTGTATGCACCTTTAAATCAATTTTACTGAAGATAACTGCTGATCTGAGTCAATCCATAAGTTCTGGAATAAGTGGTAGTGGGTATTTATTTTTTCACAGTGATGGCTTTGAGGTCCCTGTAGTATATGCAAGGACAAAGTCCTCCATCTTTTTTCCTGACAAATAATATGCCAGCCCCAACAGGCGACTTGGATGGTTTAATAAACCCTTTCTTAAGATTTTTTTCAATATTTTCTTTTAACTCTGGTTCTGATAATGGATAGATGCGGCCAAAGCGAATTAGAGCCCGAGGGAGGAGATCAATTGGGCAACCATATTCCCTATGGGGACGGAGAGTATCAGCTCCTTTCTTCCGGACAGGGAGCTCCTGGAGCGACCCCTTACAAAAGATCAATTTTAAAACCTGTTTATTTAAATAGCAAAAATACTTCAAATACATATTATTGTATTTTACAGTGTAATACATATGCATAGCACAGTATATATACATGCACAATATACTCACAATCCCAATCTCCTATAGGTTTATTATTCATGTCCTAGCTTCATTATTGTATTGTACCAAAAGAGGTTGAGTTTCAGTTGAAATATGTATATTGTATTACCATTGAATGCTATCAAAGGGTATCTACTGTTGATATCACTATTGTGTTCAACTCTAGGGAGCGCAGTTAATTTGACATCAGTTGGTGGAACAATAAATCAAATCAATGGCATATCAAAGCAAAGGACATCATAGAGAAAATCTTATCTGAGTCCAAAAAAGGGATAATCCGAGTGTCCAAAACAATAGAAACCCCCAAAAGGAGTGGTTGTCCTTGGATCTTGACTACGGGCTGTTCCTCTCTAGGTCCAAACGTATCCAAAAGTTAGAATCTGTGAAAAGATCACAAAACCTAGCATAACACTGTGATGGCAAGGAGATGAATGGATATCTTTTGTTATTAGTATACTCACAAGAGTGGCAGCACCCAATTGTGCTAAGTGGAGCGTACTGGGATCTCTCAGTGTCCCAGCTCACTGGTATCTCTCCAGGGATCAAGAGTACACCAACTCCCGGTGTCAGGCCTGATTAAACAGCTAGCACAGCTGAGAAACGCGTTGCAATCTGTATTTTAATCTTTTATATACACTTTGGGTGAGTGTTTGCACCCTTAATTTTTACGGGAGTTTGTGTACTCCGGTGTCAGCTCCAGAAAGGCTCAAAAAAGCTCAGGCTTCCAAAATGTTCAAAATCAGTTTATTAAAATAAAATATTAAAAGCTAAGGGTGCAAACACTCACCCAAAGTGTATATAAGAGAATAAAATACAGATTGCAACGCATTTCTCAGCTGTGCTAGCTGTTTCATCAGGCCTGACACCTGGAGTTGGTGTACTCTTGATCACTGGAGGGATACCCGTGAGCTGGGACAATGAAAGAATCCCAGTACGCTCCACTTAGCACAATTGGGTGCTGCCACTCTTGTGAGTATACTAATAACACAAGATATCCATTCATCTCCTTGCCATCACAGTGTTAGGCTAGGAGGCACCCTCTGTTTTGTGATATTTTCACAGATTCTATCAAAGGGTATCGTTTACATTACACCTTCAATGCATATGGCGATGCTGCTTTTAAAATTCTGCCAGTGTCAGAGAAGCATCTGCTTGCACAGAGAAGTATAATAATTAAAACACTTCTTGGAGAGACTTCATTAAGAAACTGATTTCAGCCTTTTATATAATTTATCACATCTTGATCACAAGACAAATACCTTTTTAAAATTTTGCTATTATCACAATGCTTTTAACTTCAGGGCATTGGTCTAGGAACTTTTTATTCCAGGATTTTTAACTCAGTGTGCAGGTTGTCTGTGGCAATTCCATATGCAAAATGTGTGCATCATTCTCTAGAACTACTGATTACTGATTATATATAACACATCACTGTTCCCTGCTTGACTTACTAATGCCAAGGATTGTTGTTGGTTAAGTGGCTGTGTGATATCAATTTGTCATACATTCATAACTCATTCCTAAGTAACTTCAGTGTTTTCAACTCAGTTACAGCATTCATCTTCAGCTGGTGCCTTGCTTAATTTGTTTCCTGACAACCCTTTCCTTCATAAAATAAAAATTTAAGCCAATGCAACACAGGTTCAATGTAAACCAACATAAGCACTTTTACTGCCTTTTTCCCATACGAGTTTAGGTACAGCACAATTAGTAAACTCTAACCCTTAAATTTATTCTTCAATTTACATTACATTACCTCTGAATCACAGAATAATACGGCTATTTTTTTTTAATTTTAATGATCATCGCTTTTCTGTTAAAAATGGCATATCTAGACAATCCTATATAAAGAGTAGCAAGGGAAGAAAAATAAGAAAAATAAATCAGCAAGGTCTTTAAATGTAGCAAAAATTAAAAAATATAGTAGAGAGAAAAAAAGCCTGCTTAAAAAAAACCAAAACAACCAAAATTATATATGTATCTGTAATTTATCCCCTCACGGGGTAATTGGGGCAGACGCTTAATTCAAAATTTAAATCCAAAAAAAATAATAAAGAAAAAACGAGAAGAAACATTAAAGGAACATGAAACCCAATTTTTTTTCTTTCATGATTCAGATAGAGAATACAATTTCAAACAACTTTCCAATTTCCTTCTATTACTTAATTTGCTTCCTTCTCTTGTTATCCTTTGCTGAAGTGTTTATCTAGGCAAGTTCAGGAGCAGCAGAGAAGCTAGGTTCTAGCTGTTG